>NC_057812.1:379554638-379639580 GCF_018294505.1 Triticum aestivum | reverse complement strand
CGTCGCCGGGCCACCGCCGCCTGCGTCGCCGGCGCCCCACCGCCGCCGCGCTCCGGTCGCCGCCCCCCGACCGGCTGCCGCCTCCTCGCCGCGTCTCCGGCCAGATCCGGCCGCGGGAGTGCCGGATCCGGCGACCCCGACCTCCCCGGCCTCTTCCCCGAGCTCCGGCGAGCTCCTGGGCCTCTCCGGCGCAACTCCGGCGAGCAGCTACAGTGTTTCCGGCGAACTCCGTAAACCGCGCCAGATCTGAGATCTAATCCTCTAGGTTGACTTTTCATCCCCGTAACCCTAATTTTTATGCGATGTTTGACTGCTCGTATCTCCGCAACCGTAAATCCGTTTTAGGCGTATGATATATAAAAATCTTCGCCTCGACATGTACATCATTTCATTCCATTGCATCATTTGCATTTGAGGACATCTTGATACCCAAAATGCTGTTAGAAGGAGGCTTCGTGAGTTAAATTGCAGAACCGTTAGTTCATCATGCACTTTTGTCATTTTTGCTATGTTTAATCCGTGCATGATATGCCTGTGCCCCTTTGGGATGTATGGTGAAGCATTTTGTATTCTTTCCAGAGGTGCCACCCATGCATTTTTAGGATGTGTGTGTTGTCTTGTGCAAGCTTGCGAAGAGAGGTACCTGAGATTGCAGATTTCAGGGACTTAGTGATTTTCGCTAAGTCTGGGATATTTTAGTTCATGATGCTATATGTCCAGCTTGTTTCCTAGCGATACGTGCCTCTTTTGAGGATGATCAGTAAGGGAGTTTTGATATTTATGTCATGCTCTATCCATCCATGTCTTTGTTGGCATTTGTGGAGTGCTCTAGGTTGACTCAATCGAGCTCAACTTTTGCTTCGTTGTTAATCTGGGCAGATCGTCAACTTGTTTGCGATTTCGCCGATGCTACCGTTAGAGTTCCATGCATGCTATGCCTTCGTTCTTGCCATGTGTAGCTAGCACTTTGTGCCTTCTTGCTGGTTATATGCTTTCCTTGCCATGACTTGCACCATAGAGAGTGCATCGAGCTCGTTTACATGCCTTCGTGAGTTAAATTTCAGCATGTCTCAGTTTTCACTAAGTCTGAAAACTGATTGTGTTCGAGCGATGTTCGTGAGCTCGGTAGAGTATTTTGTGAACCCTTTTGGCCCCAGGTCACTTTGGGTGTTTTATTAAGCTTGATGAGTAGCTCCATGCCATGTTCTTATTTGTCATGTTCAGGTTTTCTATCATGTTGTTTTGCTGCTCCGAAGAGAGCTTCGTGATCTGAAATTTCAGACTAGTGTTGATTTCACTAAGTCTGAAATCTGTTTTGCATTTGCGTTTTAGCCATGCTTGTTTGAACCTCTTAATGGATGAATTTGCCTATGGCTCAGTGCTAGTGTTTTGTCAACCATCTTGTGTACATCACTGCCATGTATTTTGTTTTCATGTTTGGTGGCTGTAGCATGTTCATTTCGTTGCATTTAGATGCCTACTTGCTGTAAATCGCAGACCGGTGTCATATCTTAAAACGCTTGCCATTTCTAAACCGTAGCTCCGATTCCTATGATCTTTATATCGTTTTCAAGCGATTTCATCCACTCTATCCAGTGGCACACTTGGTTTTCCAAGTTGATGCCAGGTTCATGCATTTCCTGTCATATCTTGCATTTTGCATCCCGCATCGCATCCCGCATAGCATATCGTCATTTCATCATATTGCTTGGTCTTGCCCGTGGTTGATTGTATCCTTGTTGCTTGTTTGTCTTGTTGGGTAGAGCCGGGAGACGAGTTCGCTACCGAGGAGCCCGTTGAGTTTGCTTGTGAGGATCCAGTCAACTCTGACAACTGTGCAGGCAAGATGATCATACCCTCGAAATCACTACTATCTTTGCTATGCTAGTTTGCTCGCTCTTTTGCTTTGCCACTGCTACGATGCCTACCTTTTGCTTGTCAGCCTCCCAATTGCCATGTTGAACCTCTAACCCACCATTGTCCTAGCAAACCATTGATTGGCTATGTTACCGCTTTGCTCAGCCCTTCTTATAGCGTTGTTAGTTGCAGGTGAAGATTGGAGCCGTTCCTTGTTGGAACATTTATATTCTTGTTGGGATATCATTATATTGCTATGTTATCTTAATGCATCTATATACTTGGCAAAGGGTGGAAGGCTCGGCCTCTCGCCTAGTGTTTTGTTCCACTCTTGCCGCCCTAGTTTCCGTCATATCGGTGTTATGTTCCCGGATTGTGCGTCCCTTACGCGGTTGGGCTATAATGGGAACCCCTTGATAGTTCGCCTTGATTAAAGATTTTCCAGCAATGCCCAACATTGGTTTTACCATTTGCCACCTAGCCCCTTTTCCCTTGGGTTTCCGGAGCCCGAGGGTCATCTTATTCTAGCCCCCCCACGGGCCAGTGCTCCTCTGAGTGTTGGTCCGAACTAGAGCCCTGTGCAGCGCCACCTCGGGGAAACTCAAGGTTTGGTTTTAGTTGTACGGATTGCTCATCTGAGTGTGCCCTGAGAAAGAGATATGTGCAGCTCCTATCGGGATTTGTCGGCACATTCGGGCGGTGTTGCTGGACTTGTTTTAACCTGTCGAATCATCTTGTTGTACCAAGATACCGAGTCTGATCGGTGTGTCTTGGGTGGAGGTCTATTCCTTCGTTGACCGTGAGAGCTTGTTATGGGCTAAGTTGGGACCCCCCTGCAGGGATTGATCTTTCGAAAGCCGTGCCCACGGTTATGGGCGGATGGGAATTTGTTAATGTCCGGTTGTAGATGACTTGAACTAAACTTAATTAAAATGAATCAACCGTGTGTGTTACCGTGAGGGCCCCTTGTCGGCGGAGTCCGGGAAGTGGACACGGTGTTGGAGTTATGCTTGCGCAGGATGTTCCTTTAGCTTCTCGCTCGTGCTTCGCCTTCTCTTCTCGCTCTCTTTTGCGTATAAGTTAGCCACCACATATGCTAGTCGCTTGCTGCAGCTCCACATATATTTGCCTTATCCATTACTATGAGCTTAAATAGTTTTGATCGCGTGGGTGTGAGATTGCTGAGTCCCTGTGGCTCACAGATACTACAACTCCAGGTGCAGGTCCAGGTGTTACTGCTCCAGTTGACGATTACGAGCTCAGGTGGGAGTTCGACGAGGACTCTCAGCGATACTACGTGTCCTTTCCAGATGATCAGTAGTGGTGCCTAGTTGGGGTTATCGATTCAGGACCTTGTCGCATGTTGGGGGTCTTTTCTATTTTGGCACCGTAGTCGGGCCATGAGTGATTTGTTTGATGGATGTTATTTATGTACTCTGATGTGACGTGGCGAGTGTAAGCCAACTATGTTATCTCCCCCTTTTATTATATATTACATGGGATGTTGTAATGATTGCCTGACTTGCGACATTGCTTTCAATGCGGTTATGCCTCTAAGTCGTGCCTCGACACGTGGGAGCTATAGCCGCATCGAGGGCATTACAGACCTCGGCGCTCTTGAACAGCACCCTCCAGGCATCTTCATGAGTCGTATCGAAGAGCCTGCTCAGAGTTCGGTGTTGCTCCGGATTGAACTCCCATAAGGTGAACTCCCTTTGTTGGCACGAGAGTATCCGGAGGATGAGCATAACCTGGACTAGGTTGACGAGCTTGAGCTTCTTGTCCACCATGTTTTGAATACATGTCTGGAGTCCGGTCAGCTCTTTTGAATTACCCCAGGACAGGCCCTTCTCCTTCCAGGAGGTGAGCCGCATGGGGGCGCCAGATCGGAACTCGGGGGCCCCTACCCATGCGGGGTCGCGCGGCTCGGTGATATAGAACCACCCCGATTGCCACCCCTTTATGGTTTCCACAAAGGAGCCCTCGAGCCATGTTATGTTGGGCATCTTGCCCACCATGGCGCCTCCGCATTGCGCCTGGTGGCCACCCACCACCTTCAGCTTGACGTTGAAGGTCTTCAGCCATAGGCCGAAGTGCGGTTTGATGCGGAGGAAGGCCTCGCACACGACTATAAATGCCGAGATGTTGAGGATGAGGTTCGGGGCCAGATCGTGGAAATCCAGGCAGTAATAAAAGATAAGCCCCTGGACGAAGGGATTGAGAGGGAATCCTAGTCCGCGGAAGAAATGGGTGAGGAATACCACCCTCTCATGGGGCCTGGGGTGGGGATGAGTTGCCCCTCATCTGGGAGCCGGTGCGCGATGTCAGCGAGCAGGTATCCGGCTCTCCTCAGTTTCTTGACGTCTCCCTCCATGACGGAGGAGACCATCCACTTGCCTCCCGCTCCGGACATGGTTGAAGAAGGTTGAGATGGAAGTGAGGACTTGGGCGCTAGAGCTCGAGTGTGCGGGAGCGGATGAGCAGAGGAGGAAGAAGGCGTGGATAGTAAGGTGAATCCTTATCCCTTTATATGGGCGGACGAAACTAAGCGTCCCCACTTGCCTGGTAAAACTCGCTTATCCCCCAAGTGCCGTAATTGATGGCACGGTTGGGTTACCCACGCCTGTATTGATGAGAATCCCGTAATAAGGGGACACGATCTCTGCTTTGACAAGACGTGTCAAAAAACTGCCTCACGTTATGTCCGGGGTTGATTAAAAGAAATGGTTCGAATAATAACCGGGCCATGACGTAACGTTATGCAGCCGAAACAAGCTAGCGAATTAGATCTGTGAAAACATTATTCTCTCTATGGTGGAATGTGGAACTTATTTTGCAGGGTGGGACACTATCCTCGTATTCAAATTCTTCTGTGATGTATTCGGAGAAGGAACCCGCCTTGCAATGCCGAAGACAACTGCGTGTCGGACTCATCGTCATTGAAGCCTGGTTCAAGGGCTACTGAGGGAGTCCTGGATTAGGGGGTCTCCGGACAGCCGGACTATCTCCATTGGCCCGACTATTAGACTATGAAGATACAAGATTGAAGACTTCATCTCGTGTTAGGATGGGACTCTACTTGGCGTGGAAGGCAAGATAGGCAATACGTATATGGATATCTTCTCCTTTGTAACCGACCTTGTGTAACCCTAACCCTCTCCGGTGTCTATATAAACCGAAGGGTTTTAGTCCGTAGGACGACAATCACAACATACAATCATACCATAGACTAGCTTCTAGGGTTTAACCTATCTGATCTCGTGGTAGTCTACTCTTGTAACACCCATATCATCAATATTAATCAAGCAGGACGTAGGGTTTTACCTCCATCAAGAGGGCCCGTGTCAGGACCCCGATTCCAAGTCACATCGATCTAGCCGGTAACACCTCATATCACTTTGTGGCCTCACGCATGGTATTCCCATGGGTGTCGCCTTACCATGGCCCGGGACCGTTTGCGCCTTTTGGCTCACGTATATGATAGTGTCGCTAGCATCCATATGACAGAGAACCCAGGCCGACATGGCTAGTCGTTAACCCAAAGCGGCACCAACCTATGGGGACAGGCATACATGAATCACATCGAGCATGTCGGTCAGCAGCGTGTGAATCCGGGCTGTAGCACTGGGCTAACAGGACTCCGAATGTCACCGCGTGACATTTCCCGAAGGGACAGACACAGGAACAAAGTGAAACACATGCCGGCCAGTCAAGTGTCCTGAGCAGTAGTGCTGGGCTAGCAGGACTCCGGTGAACCGGGCTATAGCGGACTACTATGGATCATGGAAGCACAAGACTACATTTCCCCATAAGAGAGGCTACCAAGAATAAACAACTATATTGTCGGATCCCACACATACCAAGCATTTCAATCATACACACAATATGCTTGATATGTGTAAATACAACATGGCATCACAACATAACTCTACGACTCAAGCATTTATTCATTAGGCTCCGAGGAGCGAGATATTACAAACATGGGTCTCATGACCCAACAATCATAGCATACAAATCAAAGCACATGCGTAAGCTTAACATGTCTGAGTACAGACATCTACAAATGAAAGAGGCTAAGAAGCCTGGCTATCTACCAGATCCTGCCGAGGGCACAAGATCATAACTGAGGTATCAAGCTAAACGTCGAAGTCCACGCGGAACTACTAGCGAGACTGACGTCTCTCTTCAAAACATAAAATAGGCAAACTTGAGTACAAAGGTACTCAGCAAGACTTATATCAGAACTAGCTACATATGCATCGGTATCAACAAGGGGGGGGGGGTGGAGTTTAATTGCAGCAAGCCAGCTTTGACTCAGTGGCTAACTTGAACTACGACTGCAAGCAACTCTTTTGAGGTGGTGCACACGAGTCCACATATTCACCATTCAATACACCACTATGGATCCGCCCCCGTCTCCCTACAAGAAGGCCATCCATAGCACTCACACTTATCTTGCGAGTTTTAGAGTATCCACTTTCACTTGTTTACGAACTGTTATAGGCAACCCAAAAGTCCTTTACCGCGGACACGGCTATTTGAATAGATCATTTATAACCCTGCAGGGGTGTACTTCTTCACACACGCTCTCGCCACTTACCACCAGGTACACGTCGTGTATCTCAGCAACCTTCAAGCGGAAGCCTGGCGAGGGAGTCGGCCACGACCTGACTAACCACACAAGTCTCTAGTCTAGGTTTATCGCCTATTTAGATTCCATCCGCGAGGAGATCCGGACGGAGTTTCGCTCACAGCCCCAAACGATGTGTGCAGGGTTCCCAAGACACCAAACGGGCGCCCGATACACCGTGCCATGGTGTATCTACCGCATCATAGCCCACCCCTAGGGTCAGCGCTATGCACGGCCGCCAACACATATCCTACAAACACCAGAAACTAGTTGCAACTCCTGGACAGAGGATAAGGGCAGTTAATAAGTCGAGATGGTCCATTGGTTTCGGGCCCAATGCGTGGTAGTAGCTGGTCATGGATCACAAACACAGAACTCAGTTCCTATGAACGGTTTCAATGAGACAACCCACCATGTACTCCTACATGGCCTCTCACCTCTACCTTTACCAAATCGTGTTCACACACTTAGCTCACACACAGTAGGACATGTTCATCACTGTTCCAATTCATCCCCGATGAATCAGACCTGACTCAACTCTAAGCGGTAGCAGGCATGACAAATAAGCATGAATGAGTAGGCACATCAGGGCTCAAACAACTCCTACTCATGCTAGTGGGTTTCATCTATTTATTGTGGCAATGACAGGTCATGCAGAGGAAAGGGGTTCAACTACCGCAACATGTAACAGTTGAATCGTTGTTGTCCTAATGCAGTAAAAGAGAGGAGGAGCGAGAGAGTGGGATTGTATCGGGATGAACAAGGGGGTTTTGCTTGCCTGGCACTTCTGAAGATATCATTGGGTCTTCATCAGTGTCAACGATCACAGCGTCGGTACAACGTCTACCGAGAGGGGACAACCACCGGCAACAGAGAAGGAACACAATCAATGCAATGCACAGCATGATGCATGATAATGACATGGCAATATGTTGCTGATTGATCTAATGCAACTAGCAACACAATTAAATGAAGTTGGTTTGAATACAAGATTCAAATTCAAACTCCATATATGATTAGTTAAATGCCATTTATTTGTTTTGTCCAAAACAGAGGACAAGCATTGTTCAAACATGCATGAAAATGGTACATATGGATTCCTTGATTTTTTTTGATAATTTTTCATATATAATTTATTTCATTTGGAGTTACGGTTGATTTACTATGAATTTTTGAAGTTTAGGCAATTTTCTGGAATTTTCTGAATTATTTTTAATCTAGAAATGACTTATTGCGTCAGCACTGCATCATTCCTGCGTCAGCAAGTCAATAGCAGCGATCTAGGTCAAACCTGACCAGTGGGGTCCACTAGTCAGTGACACAATGCTGTTCAGTGTCAATGACAGGTGGGGCCTGGTCAACGGTGACGTGGCCAGGTCAAAATGACCTGTGGGCCCGTGGGGTTGGTTTAGTCTAAACAGGAGCTAAGCAGTGTTAATTAGGCCGTGGGGCCCAGTAGTCAGTGGCTCTGGGGAGGGTTAGCTGGCGGTGATTAGTGCTAATCTACGGCGGCGGCGACCAAATCTACGGCAGAAGCTCGCCGGGGCTGCACTATAGGCGGCGTATGGACACGCGAAGGCCACCAGAAGGTAGCCCGAGCACGCCCGCATCTAGCTAGCCGCACGGGAGGCCGCCCGGTCGCCGGAATCGACGACGGCGAGCGCATCCGCGGTGGAAGGGGTCGACGCTACAGTGCACTAGAGGGGAAACCGAAGGGTGCTGCGGGCTCCTGGGAGTGCAGCGAACACGGTGACGTGCTCAGGCGCAAGCTGGGGTGGTCCTGGCCACGGCGGTGAGGAACTACGGCGGCGATGAGCTCTCGGGTCCGGTGGTTAGTGCGGCTACGGCACGCAAACGAGGAAGAGAGGAGAGGGGAAACGACGAGGTGCTCACAGCGAGGCCGTCGGGGTGCTCGGCAGGCTCGGGGGAGGTCCGGTGCAGGCGGAACGGCGGTGACGATCTCGGCGGACCGATGTTGAAGAAGACGGCGTGGTCGGCGTTTGAGGGCATTCGGGCTTGCGCTTGTTGAGGGGGAAGCTTCACGGCGTCGAGGCGGACAGCGGGGATAGCACGGAGAGGCGTGGGGACGGCTGTGGCCGCGGTGGTCGGCGATGGTGGCGAGGGTGGCATTCGGCCGTAAGAGGGAGAGAGAGCAAAGGAGGGGGAATGAGCTCGAGAGGGACTGAGAGGTGTAGGGGGGCGCGTGGCGCTCGGGAGAGATCCAGGGCGATGGGGACGCAGGCAGGGAGGCTGGAGGTGGCCGGGGCGCGTGTTGGCGCGCTACAGCCACGCGCTCTGCGTACTGGCCTGGGGAGGAAGACGGTAGGAAAGAGGAGGTGGACTGGGCCGAACTGCTGGGCCACCAGGTAAGTGGGCCTCAGGTAAGTCTCTGCTTCCTTTTTTTATTTGTTTCTGTTTTCTATTTTTCTGACATTTGTTTCTGATTTAGTAAAATACTAAATCAATTTTAAACTTCATGAAAATAATTGTGTCAACTAAGTGGACTTATACAAAGCCACACAACAATTTTCAGGATTATTGAACATATATTTATACATATAATAAATATAAATCCAATTCAAATAGTTATTGAATTAATTCCAAATGCCCAAAATAAATATTTCTGAGACTCCAAAAATATTGGTTTGAGTTTCACCTCTTGACAATATTTTTATAGCTTGACAGGAACATTTTCTTGAGTTTATTTGAAACAATTTTTAGTGTTGATCATTTCTATAAAAGACTTCTGAGGCTTTCCACTTTCCCCAATTCAACTTTCATAAATATATACATGATGCATGAGTGCTTGTGCAACTAGTTACAACCAATTCTAGGGCTGTGACAGCCCGAACCTGGGTAAAACATCGTGTCCCCTGCCTCCTGTTACCATCCGGCCTAGACGCACAGTTCGGGACCCCCTACCCGAGATCCGCCGGTTTTGACACCGACAGCAGGCCTTGTTGAGGATGGTGAAGTCGACACACATGCGTTCCTTTCCTCCTTTCTTCGGCGCAACGACCGGATTTGCTAGCCACTCCGGGTACCAGACCTCGCGAATGACACCTGCTGCCTCCAGCTTTCGGGTTTCCTGAACGATAAAAGACTGCTTCTCCGTGGATTGTAGCCATGCCTTCTGCTTCACAGGGTGCATATTGGGGCACAACCTCAGATGATGTTTGATTACTCCTCTCGGAACCCCAACTAGCTGCTTGGGCTCCCAGGCGAATACTTCCTTGTTCGCTCGCAGGAAGTCCACCAACTCCTTCTCTTGAGCTGGGGCGAGGTCGGCGCCTATGATAAAGGTAGCGCCGGAGGCCCCGTCCACGTCGACTGGTATCTGCTTCGTCTTGGCTTGACCTTGAGTGAATAGTTGTTTCTTCTTGGATGGCGAAGCCCCCTTGGCCTTGGGCATGTCCTTGTCGGCCGGTCAAGCTGTCGCCGTGGCCCTGAAGGCTAGCTTAAGGGCCGCCACAGCTTCCTTGGTGTCCCCTGCCACGGAAAGGACGCCATTGCTTCTGGGCATCTTCATGAGGTTGTAGGCAGGATGGGTCGCCGCCATGAACTGGGCCAGCGCCGGGTACCCGAGGATGCGTTATACGACAAACCGATGCGAGTGATGTCGAAGTCGATTAGCTCGGTGCGGTAGTTGCCGCGTGTGCCGAAAGTCACGGGGAGATGGATCTGCCCAGTGGGTTGGAGGAGCCGCCACCGACTCTGGAGAAAGACCGGCTGGGGCAGAGCCGCTTGAGCAGTACGTGAAGGTGACTAAAGGCCTCCACAGAGAGCACGTTGAGGCCAGCGCCGCTGTCGATGAGGGTCTTGGTGACGGCTACACTGCATATGGTCGGTGTGCAAAGCATCGGGAGCACACCCGAATCGACGGCGTTGACTGGGTGATCTCCTAAGTCGAAGATCAGGTCGGGCTTGGGCGCCGCTCACCCCGGGGGAGTCCCCTACCACATGGAGGCGGCGCCGATCTGGCGAATGAAAGGCTTGATGGGACGGTCCGAGGGTGGCGCCTGCGAGCCACCAAGGAGAGCCGCGATGACCGGGGGTGTTGGTCCCCCGAACCGCGCGATGAAGAGGTCACGCAGCTCCTCCCAAGAGGCCATGGAATATTCTGGTAGATGGAGTAGCCAGGCGTGCGGCATGCCAGCGAGGGCCATCGGGAACAAGTTGGCCATGATGTTGTCATCGCCTCCGGCCTGCAGGACAGCCACATCATATGCCAGTAGAAAGGCCGCCGGATCCGCCGCACCATCGTAATGGGGAGGCATCTCTACCTTGAACTTGTGCGGCCACTTCACCCGCCGCAAGGCGGGGGTGAAGGCCCGGAGCCCCCCAGCGCCGCAGAGGGCACCAGTCGATCCAGTCGGGTGAGAGGCGGCGTCCATGAGAGTCGGATGGAGAGGAGAGGCCGACGAGGGGCGAAGCTTCGGCGCACCCCTACCTAGCGCGCCAAATGTCGGATTTCGGGTTCCGGCAAAACCATTGAGGGTCGAACACTAGGGTGCGCACAAAGATCTCCCTCTTCTCTAGCTCACACACTCAACGATCTCACGGCCTAGCTTCGACGGACTCAAAGAACACGAGACACAAGATTTATACTAGTTCGGACCATCGTTGTGGTGTAATACCCTACTCCAGTGTGGTGTGGTGGATTGCCTCTTGGGCTGAGGATGAATAGTTATAAGGAAAGAACAGCCTCCTCAGGAGAGGTGTTCTTGTGCTTAGTGAACTGGTGTGAGGCTAAGGATGGAGTGGCTCCGATCCAAGATGAGATCCATCCCCCAACTGTGATGGTGGCTAGTCCTATTTATAGAGGCCCTAGTCCTCTTCCCAAATATTGAGCGGGAAGGGATCCCACAACGGCAAAATTTGAAGAGAGACAACTAGTACAAGTTATTCAGACGAAATTAGTCTTCGCCTGCAAAAGGCTCTGGTGGTGATGCCGTCTTGGGCTCCATGATGACCTCCGTCCTGCCGTCCTGCTAGTCTTGGTCTTGTTGCACCGATATGGAAACCTTTGCTTGATGCCTTGGGACTCCTCGCCTGCGCTTGACTCCTTAGCACCAAATAGGAAGCGAGGACACTGCGCCTGCTGGCACCTGCCTGGTCTTGATCGTCATTGGAACGTCGCGAGGTTTGCCTTTCCTTGATCACTCCGCCCCTCGTGAGCCAGCCTGGTGAGGCCGCCCCTGAGGAGGTCTTACAACGTCCGCCTCGCGAGCCTTAGCCCCTCGCGAGGGTCTTGAATGTTTGGTGGTGAAGATGGGCCATACAGGACCACCGAAGGAGCCACGCCACGGGTCGCATGCATGCCGGTCTTGGGACCCCCATTCCCAGAACGGCGACAGAGGTTAGCTGCATCCCATGTCTTACCGTATTTCACATCATTTGTGCAATTGCAGTTTAACTTCTACCATTTACTGGTTGCCTGTAGGTACACTTGTCAGTGGCACTGATCCACTCTTCGACCTGGAGGAATAGCTCGCCTCCACCATCGCTGACTATGGGCGGGCTCTGGCCAAGATGAAGTGCCCCAAAACTACCTCTCAGGACTTACCAAGTATGTTCTCACCAGTTCAATCTTACCAATACCAGTTGCAATTAATGGCTATGTTTTGTATGGTTGATGTATTAAGCATGTTGTAGTAAACATGTCTAACACATTTTAGCTATTTTCCCTACCTTTTTGTAGACAACTGGGCCATTATCTGCTTAGGCAGCACTTGCCTTGTGATGTTTAACTCTGCTAATCGCATTTTTATCAGTACCGGTTTCAATGGTCATTAAGCCTGTTGCAATTAACAATTGTATACACTTTTAAAGAGTTTTATTTCAATGGCTACAAACTTACAAAACATGAATTAGGATGTTGCTAAGCCTGTTGCAATTAACAGTTGTATCCATTTTTTAATCCGTCCCTTTGCTACCATTCTACTCTTTTGCAATGAAGATATCACTACGGATGCTGCCGTTTTGTTACCTTTTGCTATTTTTGGTGGATGTTAACCCTATTGTAGCTAACATTGTCTTTCCATGTACTTACATAGGGCTACAATGGGCGAAGCTGTTGTTTGCCGTTGAGGTTAGCTGCATCCCATGTCTTATACACCATCTATTCCTAAATATAAGTATTTTTAGAGATTCCAATATAGACTACATAAGGAGCAAAATTAGTGAATCTAGATTCTAATCTAAACTATATCTATAATTTTATATACATCCGTATGTAGTTCATATTGAAATCTCTAAAAATACATGTACTTAGGAACATAGGTAGTTGTATTTTACATCATTTGTGCAATCTCAGTTTAGCTTGCAACATCTACTGGTTGCTTCTATGTACATATATGAGCGGTACTGATCCACGCTTTGATCCCTTTTGCGTGTGGGGCAATGAGATATTCATGAACAAGCATCGAGTGAGGAAACTAAGAAAGATTGTTAGGCGAAAGAAACAGGTGATTGGAATTAAGCTCTTTATTCACACTTTGTCCAAGACAATAGTGAACTTTAGGATGGTAAGTAATGTGTTGCCTTTTCCCCTGGCCACAACAAGTTAATCTATTAGACCTTAGTATCTGATATTTTTATCTTTTCAGTGGTTTCCAAAGCTACTTACTGATGATTAACTTGCAAACTACATGATCAGAGTGGAGGCAACTAAGGTTAAAGTATATAATTCATGCTACCATGATAATGCTCTAGAAGTCTTCCTGAAGGCGGTGAAGGATGGGCGGGCGATCGTAACAAGGGGTTGGACAAAAGTGGTTCATGCCTATGTGATGCGGAGCATCCTACGATCATCCCCATGTACACTCAAGCATATGCCTTTGGACCTAAGGTGAACTCGCTCCTTTCCAAATCTTCCCTTACTGCATGTAAGACATGGATGTTACTTCAAGCACGGACCTTGTGCATACTCAGGTACACCTGAGGAGACCATGGAGAGACCAATGACCAAGGCTAAGCGTGCATGGAAGTGAAGGAAGGAGAAGGAAGAAGGGGCAGCTGTTACAACAGCCGGACATACCGCCCCAGCCTGGACATCCGGTCTAGCCAGGACATCCGGCCCTTGCCCCGGAAATCCGGAATCGGCTATCCAGAGAACACTGGAAAGGACCAGTGCAGTCCGGACATCCGGCCACCATGCCCCGGACATCCGGCTCCTCCCGAAGCCCCAGACATCTGGCCCCTTAGCCCGGAAATCCGGCCCCTCATCACGGAATGCTACCGAAGCCGGCCAAGTTCAGCCCAAACATCCGGCTCTTCGTGAGCTATCGGACATCCAGCCCCCAGCCTGGACATCCAGCACCTGCCTGTGCGCAGAGATCGGGCCAAGGGCCCATGTATCCCCCCTCTCACTTACCCCTTCATGGGCTAGCACTATATATACTCCACCACCTCCTCCTACTTAGGGTTAGCATTGTGATAGCTCAGTTGAGAGATAGAGCCTCGCTCATCCACATCGGATCTACTCCATGAGAGAGACCGCGGCCCCTCCTCGAAGAAGATCCCTTTGGATTCAAGACCTCCTTGCGGAGAAGACCCCCATCAAGAACTCCTCATGAAGAAGAACCAGTTACCTCTTCTATCGTCCTTTGTTGGTCATGGATCTTGTATCTCCTCTCGTGCTTTGAGGATCTAGCACATGTGTGACTTAATGTTGTTGGTTTGAGTGTGTCTCTTTGTGCCCCTTTGTGATTTCCCCTCGTATCTCCCCTCGTGTTCTTCGTGTTCATCGCGAGATCTACTCCTTTCATGAAAGATCGGCCATCTAGGGTTCCAACCTACATCATCTTGGTATCATGAGCCACGTTGATCACGATTTCGGAGCCTCCCCTCTTTGTTTCTAGCTTGATTTTGTTGTGTTCTTCTCCAATTTTGAAAATCCCCACCAAAAATAGCCTCAATTTTTTTGTGATTTGTGGGTTTGATGAAGTTTTGTTGATTTTGATCCGTGGATTCGTTGTGTCTTGAGTAGATCTATCTTTCCCCTGAGTTTCCCCACTTTCCATCCATGAAATCCATCAAATTTTGCCCCTGAAATCATCAATTTCCGCCCCAAATCGAGTTTCAAAGTCCAAATCCCGATCTGGAATCGTCCTGCCGGACATCCGCCCCATTTTCGCGCGCGGTACTAGACATCAGGTCCCGGAAATCCGGCACGAGCCCCAGATGTCGGGCCCCTATAACTTCAGCCATCACCGTTTCACCGCTTTGACCATAACAAATTCATCCAGAATCCGTTTTTGACGTTCTTTAGCTCGTTTTGAAGGTATTGACATCCCCCATCCCACAAAAATACTACCATCACCATTTGACTCTATAAATTTTTTGGAACTGTAGCATCTTTGCCTAGCGCTTCCACCATATCATCCGCATAACCACCACCAACTTCCGCAACCCAACCAATATTGATCCCCATAGCATTAGAGGTTGTTTGAGTTGTGATTTGAGTCTCCTAAGGTGTTTAGGCTCCTTAGGGACGATTGCTTCTTCATCAACCACCACCATAACTTCCAAATAGGCTTGACCACTATACACTTCCGCCACCCCAACTTAACCCAATTTTGTTTCTGTTGTGAGTTGTGCCTCCTAAGGTGTTTCAGCTACTTAGGGACCGCGCTTACAACTCCGACACCATGTATAGTCCACCAACTTACCCTCCATTTCCGCATTTCTTACTCTACAACCCATCATTGCCTTTCCGCAATTCCATTGAGCTTCCACAAAACCACCACCGCTTTCCCGCTACCACCATTTGACATTTGTCTTTTGAGATTATGAGTTCGCGGTTTTTCTGTTTCCTAAGCTGTTTTGGCTACTTAGGGACAAGTCTCCATCATCTTGGTATCTACATCAAGAACACCGCCACTCATCATCACCACGGACGGTAACCTCCATATCATCTTAGTATCGTGGTATCCCTCCATTGTATATTCCCTTGCAATTGCATTGTTAACCCCTAGCCTATTTTGCATCACTTGCCTATCGAGACTAACCATTTGAGTATTGCCGGCAACGTTACTTGTGCACATTAGTGGTCTACACCTTACATTGCATACATACCATATCATATTGGTATCATATCATCACTTGTGCCACAAGTTTGTTCCCGCATATATATATAATTGCTATCTTGGTTTGTGCATTGTGCAAAAGTGGCCATACACATACAAAAAAATAGAATAAGCTTTTAAGCAAAAGAGAAAGTGCAAATAAGCTTGTAAGCAAGTGCCATAGCACCATACCACATTGCATATAAGATTTTCATAACCGATCATCTTGGATCATAACATTGGAACATCATACATATATAGCATACTTGGGATAGAAGTCATTGCATTTTTGTCTCCTATAGGTTGTGCACAAGTGTCGTATCCGCCTATTGAGCAATCGTGCTAGCATCTCTCTAGAATTGTGCGACAAGAGCATTTTCCGTGGATTCCATATTTTGTGCTCATCCTTGGTTGCACGACCCCATTTATCTATCCGTGTGTGCGTTTCCGTGTGCCATTCATTGCTATTGGTCAACTTGTTACACTTGCGAATTTGTGAATCTCTTTCAACATTATTTACTCTTGCTAACATTTTGCATCAAATTTTTGTGCCACTATCCTCACCGAGCTCCACCATAAGCCTTATTTGTGTAGGTGTGAGAAACCGACAAGAATTGGTACCAATTGTGCTATTTCCTTGTTACATCATTGAGTGATCATTGATCCATCTTCAACATCGGTCAAGGTACCTTTCTCCACTCATATTTGCTCAAGTATTGTGATGGATAGGCAAGGCATTTCATCTCCGGTCTTCCACAACAATGACGGCGTGAACAACTACATCACCAAAGCGTCAATCTTCGATCTACAACGACAAATGCAAGGCGCACAATCGAGATTGCGAGAGCACATCGAGATCCTCTCCATCAACATTCGTCACTCCGAAGAAAGGAAAAGGGCCTACATCGACAACAAGCTTTCCGCCCAAAAGGAGGAGCTAGATGCAATGATGGAGGAGATTCAGACTTTGTTGGCCAAACGTTCTTCCCCTTCATCATCCTCAAGGCGACGGAGAGCAAATCGATCAAATTGGGAGCGCAAAAATGATGCAAGCGCAAGTCGTCCACGTGCACATCTCCATGGCGACCACCATCACGTTTGTGATCCACATCGTCATGAAGGGCAAGTCACCTCCAAGCATCATGTGCACGATGACGACGAACGCCATCGAGCTCAAGCACAACAACGACACCAACATCATGAAGATGCTCGCCAAGCGCAAATGCACAAGTCCCAATAAGCCCTACTTCACGCCAACGCCAACCTTCATGAGCATAAGAGAAGACCGCGAGACGAGCACCACCAAGACAGAGCTATGGCTATACCAACCACTTTGGCATCTTCGCCAAGTGCTATCAAGGCATCCTCTCCTTTGGACGTACGACATCTTCGCCTACTTCCAATGAGTTCGCCTACATCGACATCTTCAACTACAAGGTGACCACCTACGAGAGAGGGTGACACTTCCATCTTCGGAAGCCCCTCAAGGAAGATGGTCGACCATGGGAATTTCCCTTCGATCATGGAGATGAGCTATGAGGTGCCACATCATATGGGCCGCCAACAACAAGACGGCGACAAGAAGGTCGAGCAAGGACCATCCCCTTCGACCACGGCGACGAGGATGAACCTCTTCAACAACATGAAGACGATGCCCATATTGGACTCATACTCCGATTCAAGCTACGAGACCGCACATGAGACCTTATCTTTGGTCTTAGAGGAGAGTGATGATGTGCCGTCTTCGGCCTTCGTCCACGGCTATGACTACGACATGATTGAGCATGGAGACATTTGCACATACATCTCTCCGACACCTACATATGACGAGATGCCCTAATTTCCATGTGAGGAGGGCCACCACCCCATGAGTGAGATGAGTGATTCCACCATATATGACATTGAGTGCATTTTCTATGAGAGGATGACTTTGACCACCACTAGCCCCACACATGAGAGCATTCCACACATCCTATGTGAGGTTGAGAGCCATTTGAGTGACTCCACCAACCATATGAGTGAGAGCATCCGAGAGGAAATGAGTAAGCCACAACACTTAGTGAGAGAGGTACTTGACACGGCATGTGAGGCCACTATGATTTCTAACGACTTAACCTCTACTCCGAGTGTGTTTTCTTCTTTGGTGCTAGGTCTCCTACATGACGACACGCCTATCCTCAATGAGTCCATACCTCCAATGATGACGATGGCCATGGTGGAAGAAGATGCACCACCCACATGGTTCCATCAATATGAATATGACCATGACTTCGTCTTCGACACCTCACCTACAACACATGAGCGATGCCCAAAGGTAACATAGGTGATGGTGCTTCTCTTATCCCACTAGTGGACTATCTCACCAATGATTTCTTGCATGATGTTGATCCACCTATTCCCATGCTTCATGCTAGTGCAACTTCCTCATGTCATGACTACCCAATTTATGATGAATATGATGATGAGCATGTTGATTTGCCTAGTTGTGATGCTATGCTACATAGGATTTCATGTGAAAATTCTTTTGGTCACATCATGTTCGACAATCCTTTAAACTTGTCATATGCTATGAGTGAGATCTCCCATATTGCATCATTTCAATCTCAACATAGTAGCTATGCATGCCCCGTTAACATAAATCCCATTTGCACTTATGGCATAGATGACGAGATGATGGTCATTGGTTTTTGTTTTCATGTGATGATATTGCCATGCTTCCTTTACATGATTTGCGCAATTCATCTACTATGCCATGCCATCATCACATAGGACCAAATATGCTTTGTTTTGGATGTTGTCAATATTCTCCGTGTGATGTTTCCATTAATGCTAATTAGGAGACCCCCATAATTTCCTCATACATATGAGGAGATTTTGATGCATTCCATACTTTGCATGATTCTCATAATTGCTTGCACCATATGCATTCCATGCATAACAATGCTCTAAATATTTCCCATGATGCATTACATAATTTGAGTCTCCATTATGCTATGCATAAAAACAAACCTATCATGATGGATGACATGTTTCTATATCATGCATCCCATTTATTTGAGCATTGGATATTTTGTGCTAACCGACACAAGGACGTGCGCATCATAATGGATGATGTGTACATATACCACGCACACACAAGTTTCCCTTTGTCTTTTTTTGTGTAGGTACTCACGTATACTCATCAACCTCTCAATACCAAGAGTTGACGAAATGAGCTCTTGAGAGCAACGATGATTTGGGATCGATCATGTGGATTATCCTTCCCACCGTTCTCTTCTCACAACGACTACACGCATCTCTTCTACTTGGCTCTCACACGACTACGGGCTATTTACCACTTGCTACATTATGCCCATTATATCGTGTTCACTTCGCATGTTATGCCTCTTTCTATGATTTTGCCATGCAATTTTGACCCTTGCGTGCATTTACCCATGATTCATCATTAGACTATTTCTATGTGTATTTGCATGCTTGGTGGAGATCCTTGTTGCTATTGCCATGTTTACCATGTGCCTCATGCTATTGTTGCTTGTTGTGTTGGGAGAGTCATGATGCCCATTGGTATTCACATATGGCCTCTCACCAATACATTGATGAGATTTTGCTCATATCTTGCTTTCATGCTTGTGCTATGTCATGTGAATTATTCATGACCACTATTTGCACCCTTGACATGCTTGCCATGATTCCTTCTAGTATGTTGTATCTTCGCACTAGTAGCTTCCTTGACTTGATCACTATGATTACTTACTTTATCGCATCACCCATGTTCCACTATTACTCGCTTTCTTGGGTTGATGACATATATGTTCGTTCCTCTCCCATGATACATATTGTTCATTGTCGCTTGCCTCCAATTGTTGCATCTATGCTCATTGATCCTGGAGACTTGGACATATTGTGATGCATGCTTGTTTACTTGAGCCTATTGTCTTTGGTTGTAGTCGCATCTTATGCTTTCATACCATGCCACATATTATCCTTTCTTATGATAAGCATGATGAAAACACTTGTTGGGTATCTCACCATTCGATTGATAGGTGTTGCATTTGCACTAACCTCATTTGTTTTTCTGAGTGTTTGTCATGTTCTTTCGTTTTGAAGGATTCACAAGGTGGCACCGTCATGAAACACCTTGGTGATGTGAAGGCATATATGCTGCACAACACCAACATTTTCGACATCCTCATAGAGCTCATTCCCTTTGAGACATCCTCAAATACGCATATTGGATGGGTCACTCTTTCATTGTTGTCTCCTTCTTGTTGTCTACATGAAACATCTCACGGACGGAAGAGTGAACTTGAAGATTGGCTCTATGGACCTTCACATTGACGAGTGCTCGGACTTATTGGATGCACCTTCGAACCTCCACTCATGCCACGACATTGAGCATTGGTACACCAACACCTCCATTTGTTGATTGTGCTCACACATGTCATGCTCGATGGACATATCATACACATGACAAATTTGCTTCTTATGCATGGATTGACTCACATTATGATTGCCTTGTTGCATCTTGTAATCCCATGTCATCCATGATATATGAGCTTGTACATTTCCTTAGCACATTTGTTGTGATCTTCCTTGATGGCATATTCATACATCATGATCTTATTGCCTACCATTAATTACATGATCACGTCACATTGAGCATCCATTACCATATTCATGCTATTGATAAACCGTCTCACTATGACATCATTTTGCACCGTGGTTGCATTGATCATATTCACAACACATTGTGTGCATAATGAATGTTTTTGCCCCCATAAATGCTTTGGATACCATTCCATATCTTTTGGATAAGCTTCATGCACCTTGTCATGATCAATCTTGTCGCACGGACTCATTCTTACATGATGGACACTTTGTGTGTGCTAACCATTGTATTTCCGAGTGTTGTTTGTGTTTGCTCTTTTTGCATGTGTACCACTCCGGAGACACCTTGGAGTACTTGGATTGTGCCATGTCTTCGACTTCATCCAACTACAGGTCTGTCCACAATAACCATTTTCAAGGTGATGAGGTTTTCGATCCGAGGTCGGATCTTTCCCAAGGGAGGGGAGATGATGCGGAGCATCCTATGATCATCCCCATATACACTCAAGCATACGCCTTTAGACCTAAGGTGAACTCGCTCCTTTCCGAATCTTCCCTTTCCGCATGTAAGACATGGATGCTACTTCAAGCGCGGACCTTGTGCATACTCAGGTACACCCGAGGAGACCATGGAGAGCCCAAGGACCAAGCCCAAGTATGCACGGAAGTGAAGGAAGGAGAAGGAAGAAGGGCCAGCTGCTACAGCAGCTGGACATCCGGCCCCAGCCCGGACATCCAGCCCTTGCCCCGGAAATCCGGCATCAGCTATCTAGAGAAAACCGGAAAGGACCAGCGCAGCCCGGACATCCGGTCCAGCCCGAACATCCAGCCCTTGCCCCGGAAATCCGGCATTGGCTATCTAGAGAACATCGGAAAGGACCAGCGCAGCCCGGACATCTAGGCACCATGCCCGGGACATCCGGCTCCTCCCGAAGCCCCGGACATCCGGCCCCTTCGCCCGGAAATCCGGCCCGTCATCACAGAATGCTACCGAAGCTAGCCAAGTTTAGCCCAGACATCCGACTCTTCATGAGCCGCCGGACATCCGGCCCCCAGCCTGGACATCCAGCAACTGCCGGTGCGCAGAGATCGGGCCAAGGGCCCATGTATCCCCCTCTCACTTACCCCTTCATGGGCTAGCACTATATATACTCCACCACCTCCTCCTAGTTAGGGTTAGCGTTGTGATAGCTCAGTTGAGAGCTAGAGCCTCGCTCATCCACATCGGATCTACTCCATGACAGAGACCGCGGCCCCTCCTCGGAAAATATCCCTTTGGATTCAAGACCTCCTTGCGGAGAAGACCCCCATCAAGACCTCCTCATGGAGAAGAACCGGTTACCTCTTGTATCGTCCTTTGTTGATCATGGATCTTGTATCTCCTCTTGTGCTTCGAGGATCTAGCACATGTGTGACTTAATCTTGTTGGTTTGAGTGTTTCTCTTTGTGCCCCTTTGTGATTTCCCCTCATGTCTCCCCTCGTGTTCTTCATGTTCATCGCGGGATCCGCTCCTTTCATGAAAGATCGGCCATCTAGGGTTCCACCCTACATCACTACGGCATGGAGGAAGGCACATTATGGGCATTCCGTTTCTTCAACACCATCGGTAGTCAAAATGGTTTAAACTTGTCTCTTCACCTTTACAGCCTTTTAATATTGTGGTTCATCATAGTTAATTGTTGTCTAATCCTGTAATTATTGAACATATTATACTGACAATTTTATTTATGGATTTGTTGTTGAACCATTATGATGAGAATTTGAATTGCATGTTCCATATTTCAAAATTTCCAATTCGAATAATAAAGTACAGGAAAAAATAAAAATATACAGGAGCTAATAAAATAATGTGCACATGGTTAGAAAGAAAACATCATGTGCGATGTAAAAAGAGAACACACGGTCATGGAACTTTGCAAACGGTTCTGGCAGTAAAAGCGCTTGTGATGGATAGCCCAATGCCACACAATTTTCTTCACCAAATCGTGTGTGATGTAGTTGATAAAAGCAAACTATTAACCAAGGCAGAGTGTGTGTGATAGTTACACCTTTCACACACGAGCCTATACATAAAAACTGTGTGGGATGTGCATACGAACGGAAACGTTTTCCCTAGATTGACTGTGTGGGATGTACATAAGAACGGAAACATATTCCCTGGATTGACTGTGTGTGATATAAATACTAACGGAAACGTTTCCCCTGGATTGACTGTGTGGGATGTACATAAGAACGGAAATGTATTCGTTGGATTGACTGTGTGTGATATAGATAAGAACGGAAATGTTTTTCTAGGATTCACCGTGTGGGATGTACATACGAACGGAAACGATTGGGTTTCGATGCCTCGCCCGATCGCACACGAGCTCATTTTGCCACAGCCTGTGTGCCAGGAGGGCCTATCCCCGGTAGTTTCTGGGTCATGTGGGAAGGACCCCCCTATCACCCACACTCACTTGGCGACGGTTCCAAATGCTGTCGCGGAAAGGGGTAAAAAAACCATTTGTATAGCACCGACGCGAAGCAGTGATAGTCTTTTTAGAGTTTTGCATTGTTGAATTTTCGGTTGCATCGTCGTGTCGAGTTGCTAGTCTTACCGTCTAGTCCCTTAGAGTTTCAAGTTTTGTTCATAGGTTGTCACGCCGCCGCCGCACCATCGTCATCATCGCTGCCATATACCACCATTGTCATCACCACTGACATATACCACATATCCACCGCCATCACGATAATCCGAGTCCACCTCCATCATAGATTCATCACCAGTCCGTGTTCCTACATATATCCACCACCAGTCCGAGTTTCCATCAGATTCATCTCCGCCACTAGTCCTAGTGTGAGTCCAGTATTTGTTTATTTGTTTTCGATTTCCAGATCATGCCATACTCCGAGTCGTAGCCAAGTCTGGAAAATTCTGGCTAGGTAGTTTTTGGACCATGTGTAGACTTTTTCGAAAAAAATTGTTGCGGAGCAAAAAAAGTGCAACAAAAAGTGAAAAAAGAAAAAAAATCAGAGCATGCTCCTCCCTTTTTTACATGCAGCGCCATGATTTTGTTAGTGTTCTAGGCTTGTGTCTCTAGTACGGTCTAGCCTAGTACCAGCACAGTACCGTCGTTGAGCGTTTATTCAACTTTGCATCTCTGAATTGATTATTGCTGACTCTTTTCGCTACCATATTATAAGCCTTCCTAGCTCCACATACATCTACATAGTGCATTTGACTCACCCTGGTAATCTCTCTATCCAAGCTTTGGGAATTTTGACTACAATGGTTGCGGATCACCACTTGCTGCTGGGTAAGAACTGGTAAGAATTTGATATTTGCTTGATGGATTTGTGACACATTGCCACTTTCTAGTAGTATGTAGGATCATATTCTTGTGTGTTTCTATTGCTGCTAACCATGGCAGCACCACAAGCCGACGAGATTGACTGGGAGAACTTGACAAAGAAGGAGCTTCATGATAAATTTCAGCAAATGTTGAGTCAACAGGTAGAAGACATCATGACCAGCTTTGGAAAGGCACTGGAGAGGATTGATGACATTGAGAAGACAATGGACACCAAGTTGGATGCCAAGTTTGATAAAGTACTTGCGCGTCTTCTACAACCACCACCTACATGTGCTACACCATTACAACAACAACCACCTCCAAGTCGCGAAACAGCCCTCCGCCAAGCGGGCCGTGTTCATCTTGAACTAGGACAAAATTCTGGTGTCGCTACTACTGTTGTTGATGATTCTGTAGCTCCTACTAGTACTGCAGAGGTGGAGGACTATTACGAGGATGAGGTCGATCAAAATCAAAACTATGTGCAACCACCAACATCACCACCAGCAGGTCCACCTCAGGCATATAATCACAATGGTAGGGCTGCAGCACCACCTCAGGTATGAGATTATGACCATATTCCTAAACTAAAATTGAATATTCCACCATTTGAGGGTAGATACATTCCTGATGTATATCTTACTTGGGAGTTAGAAACTAGACAATGTTTCACATGCTTAGAATATCCTAAGGAGAGACGTCTTGCTGCTGCTATTTGTGAATTCACAAGTTTTACTTCTGTTTTGTGGTCTGAACATTGTAGATTATATCATGATAATATCCCTACTACTTGGGCTGCTTTGAAAACTGCTATGCGTACTCGTTGGGTTCCACCATATTATCAATGTGAATTGCTTCAAAAACTGCAGCGTTTGAGACAAGGAAAAAATTCAGTAGAGGAGTATTATCAAGAATTACAAACTGGCATGATTAGATGTGGTGTTGTTGTGGATAATGAGGCTATGCTTGCACGTTTTGTATGTGGATTCAATAGAGAGGTTCAGACCATTTTAGAGTATAAGGAGTATTACACTATCACTCGTTTATTCCATCTTGCTAGCAAAACTGAACGTGAAGTGCAGGATCGACAGGCATTGGCGCAGACTAACTTTTCTAAAGGTCGACCTTCATCATGGACACCGCGTGCATCCTCTATGTCCACACATTCTGCTGCACCGGCACCCCGTCAGTTGCCACCTCCAGCCATGACACGAGAAAGTAGGCACAACCACCACTACCTGCCAAGTGCACACCTTCTGGGCCTGCATAGAGCTCTTCTTCATCCATGGCATCAACAGGGCAAACAAATGATATTATTTGTCGTCGTTGCAAGGGTGGAGGCCATTATGCGAGAGAATGCCCATCTAAGCGTGTGATGATTTCTACTGAGGATGGTCGGTATGAGTCCACTAGTGACTATGATGAGGAGACTTTGGCTCTTATTACAAGTGAAGAACACAGTGGAGATGATTCTGATAATGAGACGCAATACATGGCTGCTGAAGATGCTGACATGTATCAAAGTTTAGTTACTCAACATGTTTTGAGTGTGCAGGTTACAGGTCACCCAAGCTGGGGAAAATCAGAGGCATAATTTATTCCATACAAAGGAAGCTGTGAAGGAACATTATGTTTGCATCATCATAGATGGAGGGATTGCAACAACTTGGCTACCATGGAGATGGTGGAGAAGCTCTCTCACCACAAGACCACATCTGCATCCTTACTACATCCAATGGTTCAACAATAGTGGCAACGTTAAGGTAACACGTATTGTCCGTGTGCATTTTCGTTTTGCTACATATGTTGATTATGTTGATTGTGATGTGGTACCCATGTAAGAATGTTCCTTATTACTTGTTAGACCATACAATTTGATAAAAAATATGTATGCCATGGTAGAAACAATCGCAATATTCTTGTTCATAAGGATCACATATTACTTTGCTTCCTATGACCCCTGATTCCATTTTGGAAGATGATATTAATCGAGCTAGTAAAGCAAAATAGGAGCAAAATAAGAGTGAAAATCAATTAGTGGCAAAAGAATTCGAGCAACAAATGAAACCTAATAATAAACCATCTAGTGTTGCTTCTGAAATTAAATTGAGAAGTGGATGTTTACTTGCCACCAAATATGATATTGATGATCTAGATTGCAGAAAATCTATTTGCTATGCTTTTGTGTGCAAAGAGGCGTTATTTTCATTCGAGGGTGTGCCTTCCTCTTTGCCTCCCGCTGTCACTAAAATTTTGCAAGAGTTTGCTGACATCTTTCCACAAGACGTGCCACCGGGATTACCACCTATTCGAGGGATTGAGCATCAGATTGATTTAATTCCTAGTGCATCACTACACAACCATGCACCATACCGTACCAATCAAGAGGAGATGAAGGAGATTATGCGTCAAGTACAAGAGCTGCTCGACAAAGGTTATATACGTGAATCTCTTAGTCCTTGTGTTGTTCCTATTATACTAGTGCCAAAAAAGGATGGTACATCGCGTATGTGTGTTGATTGTAGAGGCATTAATAATATTACTAGTCATTATCGTCATCCTATTCCTAGGCTAGATGATATGCTTGATTATTGAGTGGCTCTACAATATTGTCCAAAGTTGATTTGCATAGTGGATACCATCAAATTCGTATGAAATTGGGAGATGAATGGAAAACATCATTTAAAACTAAGTTTGGATTACATGAGTGGTTAGTCATGCCTTTTGGGTTAACTAATGCACCTAGTACTTGCATGAGATTAATGAACGAAGTTTTACATGCTTTCATTGGACGATTTCTGGCAGTCTATTTTGATGGTATACTGATTTATAGCAGATCTTTGGAGGAACATTTGGAACATTTACATGTTATTTTTATTGCTCTAAATGATGCAAGTTTGTTTGGTAACCTTGGGAAGTGCATCTTTTCACCGACCGAGTATCTCTTCTTTGCTATGTTGTTACTCCACAGGGAATTGAAGTTGATAAAGCCAAGATTGAAGCTATTGAGAGTTGGCTGCAACCTAAAACAGTCACATGGGTGAGGAGTTTTGATGTAGGCGGAAACCATAGGGTCGATCTTTCACGATGGAGCGGATCCTACGAAGAACACAAGGGGATAATGTGGGGGAAACACGAGAGAAATCACTCAAACCAACAAGATTCGGTCACACATATGCTAGATCCTCGAAACATAAAGAGATACAAGATCCACGATCAACAAGGGACGATACAAGTAGCACGTTCTTCTCCGTGAGGAGGTCTTGAGGGTCTTCCCGTTAGGGGTCTTGTATCCACCTGGGGGATCTTCTCCGTAGAGGTCGTGAACTCCTAAGGAGAAGGGGATCAAGTGGAGAGCAAAGCTTCTCAAATGAGCTACTACTTTGCTAACCCTAGAAAGTGGGAGGAGGAAGTCTATTTATAGTCTTAGTGGATGAAGGGGTACATGGGCCTCGGCCCAAAATGCACACAGGTGTCGGACGTTCGACAGTCACCGGTGCTCCGAAGGCTCGTGAGGGTTCAGACGTCCGGTACTTGTCGGATGTCCAATGTTTTGACTTTGATCAGGTTTTTTCGGTCGTCCGGTCGAGGTCGGACATCCAAGGCATCAGTCGTCCGGAGGCTTCCATACTTCCGACGTTTTGCCTCAGTGATGGTGGTGTCAGTCGTCCGGAGGGGGGGTCGGCTGTCTGGGACCTGGAGTGCGTCAGACGTCCGATCACTGGAGCATCTTCTGGCTGGGACTTGGTCTGCTGGCTGATACTCTAGGTGTCGGACATCCGAAAAGCTTCGGTCGTCCGAAGGCTGGAGGTTCCTTGGTAGCTCTACTTCTTGTTCCTTGTACTTTATGTGCTCATCGCCTTGTCCGTTGAGTGTAGCTATTTTGTGGCCTTCCTCCAAGTATCTGATCATAGATATGGTCTCTGCTTGAGGTAGTAACCATGTCTCATGTGAAGAAAGTGGTAGTTTGGAGAGGAGCGAGTTCACCTTATCTTCGATACCCTTTGCTCGAGCTCTTGTCATTGGTCCAAGTGGTGTCATGGGAGACATAGTAGGTCCATGGGGATGACCTTGGGATGCTCCGCATCAAGTTTTATCTGCCTCGCTGGATTCTATAGGCGTTTTGTGAGAGATTTCAGCACCATTGTTGCACCTCTCCATGAGCTTACAAGGAAGGGCGTGCCTTTTGTTTGGGGTACTGCACAGGAAGAAGCCTTCATGGTATTGAAAGATAAGTTGACACATGCTCCTTTACTCCAACTTCCTGATGTCAGTAAGACTTTTGAGCTTGAATGTGATGCTAGTAGAATAGGATTAGGAGGTGTGTTATTACAAGATGGAAACCCATTGCATACTTTTCTGAAAAATTGAGTGGGCCTAGTCTGAACTATTCTACTTATGATAAAGAATTATATGCTCTTGTTCGGACTTTAGAAACATGGCAACATTATTTATGGCCTAAAGAATTTGTTATACATTCTGATCATGAATCTTTGAAACATATTAAAAGTCAAGCCAAACTGAATCATAGACATGCTAAATGGGTTGAATTCATAGACTTTTCCTTATGTTATTAAACATAAGAAGGGTAACCACAATGTTATTGCTGATGCATTGTCTCATCGCTATACTATGCTTCCACAACTTGACTTTAAAATATTTGGTTTGGAGACCATCAAAGATCAACATGTGCATGATGCTGATTTTAGATACGTAATGCAGAATTGTAAAGAAGGAAGAACATGGAACAAGTTTGTCATTAATGATGGATTTGTGCTCCGTGCTAACAAGCTATGCATTCCAGCTAGCTCCATTGGTCTTTTGTTGTTGCAGGAGGCGCATGGAGGAGGATTAATGAGACATTTTGGCATGAAAAATTGGAGGATATACTTGCTACACATTTCTTTTGGACAAAGTTGCAATGGGATGTTGAGCGTTTTGTTGCTCGCTGCACTACATGTCAAAAAGCTAAGTCACGACTCAATCCTGATGCTTTATATATGCCTTTGCCTGTACCTAGTGTTCCTTGGGAGGATATATCTATGGATTTTGTTTTGGGATTATCTCGAACAAAGAAGGGGAGGGATAGCATATTTGTTTTTGTGGATAGATTTTATAAAATGGCACACTTTATACCATGTCATAAAAGCGATGATGCTGCTAATGTTGCTGATTTATTTGTTTCGTGAAATTATTCGCTTGCATGATGTGCTAAATACTATTCTTTGAGACCGTGATACTAAATTTCTTAGCCACTTTTGGAGATGTTTATGGGCTAAGTTGGGGACTAAATTACTTTTTAGTACTACATGTCACCCCCAAACTGATGGACAAACTGAAGTAGTCAATAGGACATTGTCTACTATGCTTAGGGTTGTTTTGAAGAATAACAAGAAAATGTGGGAAGAATGCTTGCCTCATATTGAATTTGCTTATAATCGTTCACTGCATTCTACTACTAAGATGTGTCCTTTTGAAATTGTGTATGGTTCCCTACCTCCTGCACCTATTGATTTGTTACCTCTTCCATCTTCAGAGAAGGTTAATTTTGATGCTAAACAACGTATTGAATTGATCTTAAAAATGTACGAGTTAACAAAGGAAAACATTGAGCGTATGAATGCTAAATATAAACTTGCTGGAGATAAAGGTAGAAAACATGTTGTGTTTGGACCTGGAGATCTTCTTTGGTTACATTTGCATAGGGATATATTTCCTAATTTGCGCAAATCAAACCTAATGCCACATGTTGATGGTCCCTTTAAGGTGTTAGAAAAAATAAGTGATAATGCATAGAAACTTGAGCTGCATGCAGATTTTGGGGTTAGTCCCACTTTTAACATTGCAGATTTGAAGGCTTATTCGGGTGAGGAAGATGAGCTTTCGTCCAGGACGACTTCATTTCAAGAAGGGGAAGATGATGATGACATCAATATCATTGTTACACCGAAAGCCCCTACTACTATACATACTGGACCAATTACTAGAGCTCACGCACACCAATTAAATTATCAGGTACTTTCATTTCATGGTAATGATTCTAATGTTCATGATAATATGTTGCTGCCTAAATTAGATACATTTGTCTTCCTTACAAATTAAGGTCCTAGCTTGGACAAGAAGGATGGATATTGGAGCAAGACCAAGCATAGAGATGATGGCATGCGCCAGGGGAACAAGAACGGAGTTACAAGTGATGATTTCAGGACTTTAAAGCCACCATAATGAGTGCATGAATCCTTGGACGAAATATACAAGACGTCACTTCACAAAAATTGTCCAGAGGCTATTCTAGGTGTTGCGTCACCTTATTATTGGGCCAGGCCCATGTAATTTCGAAATACTTGAATATAGGTTGTTTTTAGAGTCCGTATGTGTGGGGAACAAGAGTTATTGTTGGTTTCGGACCCCTCCTCCAAGGGCCACAAAATTCCCCCCTCTTCCTCCATA
This sequence comes from Triticum aestivum, assembly GCF_018294505.1. Lineage (NCBI taxonomy): Eukaryota > Viridiplantae > Streptophyta > Magnoliopsida > Poales > Poaceae > Triticum > Triticum aestivum. Next base: position 379,609,634 of record NC_057812.1, on the reverse strand, counting down.
TATACAACCCTTAGGGCATCGTTTAGACTTTGGGTTTTGTTTAGATTAAAAGTTCGCCATAGCTGCAACTTCGCGTACTTCGTTTGTGTTCAACGACCAGACCAAGGCGCCACAGAACCCCACCTTGATCAATATAGCTTTCATGTTATATTCGCAATACTTAGATTGCAATCTTAGTTTATTGCTTGTTCTTCATTTGCTTGCAGGAAATATACCTTCATGGACAGGCTGATTGTGCTCCAGCGTGGTCAATAATGTCTTGGAGTTGGTTTAGCGATTGCTAAGGCACGATGTCCTCGCACGTTCGTAGTCGCGTCGTCAAAGTCAACTCCACCAAAAACGATAGCCACCATCTCTTCGAAAGACGGGACACCTATGCCAGGAATGCCCTCTTGTTATTGGCTGTCACACACGTACGTTACATCATGCCACATGTCAAAAATAAGGAGAATAAGGCTTATAAGTGCCGCAGTTTTTTGAATTGAAAAAACAAAATGGGATTCCCCGGATCATAGAGCATGTTTAGAATGCAACGGTTGTCCTTACTAGGAGGAATAATGTTACAGTCACCATAATCTCTCGGATTTCCCACCAAAGGAGTGCCAATGGGTTAAGAAACTTGTCTGTAAAGCAGCGGTGAATGACACTCTTTCACTTTCAGGGGCAATAATTCTGCTAAGGGACCGCATTTGAGGACCCTCCGGATCTACTGGCGCCAGTAGGTAGTACTTTCTAGATTCTGATGCTCGTTGTGAGCATTTTGAGTACTTGTGGATCCAATACGGATTCCGAATGACAAAGTTATGACCGTTTTAGTGAACCCCAGTCCTTTATATGTCAGTCCTTGAAAAAGCTTCATTTTCCCGTTACACGTTCTGGTGCGCCGCCCCAAAATTTTGTGTCGTCCATAGTGGAGATATTGTTTTGACATATGTATTAACCGATGCAAGGAATGCCCTCTTGTTATTGGCTGTCACACACGTACGTTACGACATGCCACACAACGAAAACAAAGAGACTAAGGCTTATAGTCGAAGTATTTTTTTGAATTTACAACCAAATGGGATGCCCCAAATCATAGAGCATGTGCAGAATGCAATGTTTGTCCTTACAAGGCGGACTAATGTTTACACTCGCCGTAATCTCTCAAATTTCCTTCCAAAGGAGTGCCAATGGGTTCAAAAACTTGTCTGAAAAGCAGTGGTGAATGATGTTCTTTGACTTTCAGGGGCAATAATTCCTGCGTATGGGCCGAATTTGAGGGTCCTCAGGTCCTCCTGGTGCAAGCCGGGAGTATTTTCTAGATTTCCATGCTCGTTGCGGGAATTTTGAGTACTTATGGGCTCAAAACGGACTATAAATCACATAGTTATGACCGTTTAGTAAACACCGGTCCTTTATATGGCAGTCCTTGAAAGAACTTCATTTTTCCCGTGACGCATTCTGGCGCGCCGCCTCGAAATTTTGTGTCCTCCATAATGGAGATATTGTTTCCACATATATGTTGAATGATACCACCAATTCCCTCTTGTTGTTGGCTGTCTCACATGCACGGTACGATGTGACACATGGAAAAAACAAGGAGAATAAGGCCTATAGTTGTCGTATTTTTTTGAATTTACAACCAAATGCGATTCTGCGAAACATAGAGCATGTTCGAAATGCAACATTTGTCCTTACAAGGTGGACTAATGTTTACACTCACCATGATCTCTCGGATTTCCTTCCAAAGGAGTGCCAATGGGTTCAGAAACTTGGCTGAAAAGCAGCGGCGAATGATATTCTTTGACTTTCAGGGGCAATAACTCCCGCTTAGGGGCTGAATTTGAGGGTCCTTCGGGCCTCCTAGGGCAAGCCGGGAGTATTTTCTTGATTTGCATGCTCTTTACATGCATTTTGAGTACTTGTGGGTTTGAAACGGACTACAAATGACAAAGTTATGGCCGTTTAGTGAAGATCGGACCTTTATATGGGAGTCCTTGAAAAAGTTCATTATCCCGTGATGCATTCTAGTGCGCTGCCCCAAAATTTTGTGTCCTCCATGGTGGAGATATTGTTTCCACATATATGTTGACCGATCCCAGGAATGCCCTCTTGTTATTGGCTGTCACACATGCACGGTACGACATGACACACGACAAAAACAAGGAGAATAAGGCCTACAGGTGCCATATTTTTTTGAATTTACAACGAAATGGTATACCCCGGATCATAGAGCATGTGCAGAATGCAGCATTAGTCCTTACAGGTGGACTAATGTTTAAACTCATCATAATCTCTCAGATTTCCTTGCAAAGGAGTGCCAATGGGTTAAGAAACTTGTCTGAAATGCAGCGGCGAATGATGTTCTTTGAATTTTAGGGGCAATAATTCCAGCTTAGGGGCCGAACTTGAGGGTCCTCCGGGCCTCCTGGTGCAAGACGGGTGCATTTTGTAGATTATCACGCTCGTCGGGAGCATTTTGAGTACTTGTGGGTCCGAAACGGACTACAAATGACAAAGTAATGATCGTTTTAGTGAACACTGGTCCTTTATATGGCAGTCCTTGAAAGAACATCATTTTTCCATGACGCGTTCTGGCACCGCCCCAAAATTTTGTGTCCTCCATAGTGGAGATATTGTTTCCACATATATTTTGACCGATGACTGGAATGCCCTCTGGTTATTGGTGGTCACACATGTACGTTATGGCATTTCACATGGTAACAACAAAGAGAATAAGGCCAATAGTCGCCGTATTTTTTGGAATTTACAGCCAAATGGAATTTCCCGGATCATGGAGCACGTGCAGAATGCAACGTTTGTCCTTACCAGGCGGACTAATGTTTACATTTGCCATAATCTCTCAGATTTCCTTAGAAAGGAGTGTCAATGGGTTCAGAAACTTGTCTGAAAAGCAGCGGCGAATGATATTCTTTGACTTTTAGGGGCAATAATTCCTGCGTAGGGGCCGAATTTGAGGGTGTTCGAGGCCTCTTGGCTCAAGATGGGAGTATTTTCTAGATTCCCATGCTCGTCGTAGGCATTTTGAGTAAATGTGGGTCCGAAACAGACTACAAATGACAAAGTTATGACCGCTTTAGGGAACACCAATACTTTATATGGAAGTCCTTGAAACAATTTCATTTTCCTATGATGCGTTCTGGCGCGCCACCCTGAAATTTTGTGTCCTCCATAGTGGAGATATTGTTTCCACATATATGTCCGCCCTGGAATGCACTCTTGTTATTGGTTGTCACACACGTACGTAATGGCATGCCACACGGCGAAAAAAAGGAGAATAAGGCTTATAGTCACCGAAGTTTCTTGAATTTACTACCAAATGGGATTCCTCAGATCATAGAGCATGTGCAGAATGCAACATTTTTCCTAACCAGGTGGACTTATGTTTACACTTACCACTATCTCTCGCATTTCCATCCAAAGGCGTCTCAACCTTGTTTGAAAAGCAGCGGCAAATTAGGATCTTTGACTTTCATGGGCAATAATTATTGCTTAGTGACTGTATTTGAGGATCCTCCAGGTCTACTATCACAAGCGGGGAGCTCTTTCTAGATTCTGATGCTCATCTTGAGCATTTTGAGTACTTGTGGATTCGAAACAGACTCTGAATGACAAAGTTATGACCGTTTTAGTGAACACTACTCCTTTATATGTCAGTCCTTGAAAGAACTTCATTTTCCGTTAAGCGTTTTGGCGCGCCGCCCCAAAATTTTGTGTTCTCTGTAGTGGAGATATTGTTTCGCCACACGTACATTACGGCATGCGACATGGCGAAAACAAGGAGAATAAGGTCATAGTTGAATTAATGATTTTGAATTTAAAACCAAATGTGATTACCCGGATGATAGAGTTTGTGCGGAATGCAACGTTTGTCCTTACAAGGCAGACTAATGTTTACACTCGCCATAATCTCTTGGATTTCCTTCCAAAGGAGTGCCAATGGGTTCAGAAACTTGTCTAAAAAGCAGCGGTGAATGATGTTTTTTGACATTTAGAGGCAATAATTCGTTCTTAGGGGTCGAATTTGATGGTCCTCCGGGCCTCTTGGCGCAAGCCAAGAGTATTTTCTATATTCCCATGATCGTCGCGGGCATTTTGAGTACTTGTGGGTCCAAAACATACCACGAATGACAAAGTTTATACCGTTTTAGTGAACACCGGTACTTTATATGGCAGTCCTTGAAATAACTTCATTTTCCTGTGACGCTTTGTGGCGCGCCGCCCCGAAATTATGTGTCCTCCATAGTGGAGATATTGTTTCCACATAGATGTTGACCGATGCTAGGAATGCCCTCTTGTTATTCGCGGTGACACACGCACGTTATGGCATGACACACGGCAAAAACAAGGAGAATTAGGCCTATAGTTGTCGTATATTTCTTGAATTTACAAACGAATGGGATTCCCGGATCATAGAGCATGTTCAGAATGCAACGTTTGTCCTTACAAGGCAGACTAATGTTGACACTCAGATAATCTCTCAGGTTTCCTTCCAAAGGAGTGCGAATGGGTTTAGAGACTTGTCTGAAAAGTAGCAGCGAATGATGTTCTTTGGCTTTCAGGGGAAATAATTCCAGATTAGGGGCCAAATTTGAGGGTCCTTCACGCCTTCGGGTGCAAGCCAGGACTATTTTCTAGATCCCCATACTCGCCGCGAGCATTTTGAGTACTTGTGGGTCCAAAATAGAGTACGAATGACAAAGTTTATACCGTTTTAGTGAACACCGGTCCTTTATATGGCAGTCCTTCATAGAACTTCATTTTCCCGTGAAGCTTTCTGGCGCGCCGCCTCAAAATTTTGTGTCCTCCATAGTGGAGATATTGTTTCCACACATAAGCTGACCGATGCAAGGAATGCCCTCTTGTTATTGGTTGTCACACACGCACGTTACGGCATGCCACACGGCGAAAACAAGGAGAATAAGGCTTATAGTCACTGTATTTTCTTGAATTTGCAACCAAATGGGATTCCCCAGATCATAGAGCATGTGCAGAATGCAACGTTTGCCCTTACCAGGTGGACTAATGTTTACACTCACCATATACTCCCGGATTTCTTTCCAAAGGAGTGCCAACGGGTTTAGAAACTTGTCTGAAAAGCTGTGGCGAATGATGTTCTTTATTTTCAGGGGCAATAGTTCCTACTTAGGGGCCGAATTTGAGCGTCCGCTGGGCATCCTGGTCCAAGCAGGGAGTACTTTCTAGATTCCCACTCTCATCGCAAGCATTTTGAGTACTTGTGGGTCCAAAACAGACTTCGAATGACAAAGTTATGACCGTTTTAGTGAACACCGGTCCTTTATATGGTCCTCCTTGAAAGAACTTCAGTTTTCCCATGATACATTCTGGCGCGCCGCCGGGAAATTTTTTCTCCTCCTTAGTGGAGATATTGTTTCCACATATATATTGACCGATGCATGGAATGCCCTCTTGTTATTGGCTGTCACAAACGCACGTTACGGCTTGCCACACGGCGAAAACAAGGAGAATAAGGCTTATAGTCGCTGTATTTTTTTGTATTTATAACCAAATGGGATTCCCCAGATCATAGAGCATGTGCAGAATGCAACGTTTGTCTTTACAAGGCGGACTAAAGTTTACACTCACCATAATCTCTCAGATTTCCTTCCAAAGGAGTGCCAATGGGTTTAGAAACTTGTCTGAAATGTAGCGGTGAATTATATTCTTTGATTTTCATGGGCAATAATTTCTACTTGGGGGCGAATTTGAGGCTCCACCGGGCCTCCTAGCGCAAGAGGGGAGTACTTTCAAGATTCCCACCCTCATCATGAGCTTTTTGAGTTCTTTTGGGTCCGAAGCGGACTCCGAATGACAAAGTTATGACCATTTTAGTGAACACTAGTCCTTTATATGGCAGTCCTAGAAAGAACTTCATTTTCTGTGACACGTTCAGGTGCGCCGCCCCAAAAATTTGTATCCTCCATAGTGGCGATATTGTTTCAACATATATATTGACCGATTCTATGAATGCCCTCTTGTTATTGGCTGTCACACACGTACGTTACAGCATGCCACACAGCGAAAACAAGGAGAATAAGATATAGAGTCGGCGTAGTTTTTTCATTTTTGAATTTACAATCAAATGGGATTCCCCGGATCATAGAGCATGTGTAGAATGCAACATTTCTCCTTACCAGGAGGATTAATGTTTACAGTCAACATAATCTCTCCGATTTCCTTCCAAAGGAGTGCCAATGGGTTTAGAAACTTGTCTGAAAAGCAGCGGTGAATTCTGATCTTTGACTTTCAGGGCAATCATTCCTCTGTAGGGACCTAATTTGAGGATCCTCCGGGTCCACTCGCACAAGCGGGGAGTACTTTCTAGATTCCTACGTTATCGCGAGCATTTTGAGTTACAATCGCTTTAGTGAACACTGGTACTTTATATTGCAGTCCTTGAAAGAATTTCATTTTCCCGTGACGTGTTCTGGCGAGCCGGCCCGAAATTTTGTGTCCTCCATATTGGAGATATTGGTTCAACATATATATTGACCGATGCTAGGAACGCCCTCTTGTGATTGGCTGTCACACACGTACGTTACGGCATGCCAAATGGCGAAAACAAGGATAATAAGGCTTATAGTTGAAGTACTTTTTTGGAATTTACAACCAAATGGGATTCTCCGGATCATAGAGCATGTGCATAATGCAATGTTTGTCCTCACAAGGTGGACTAATGTTTACACTTGCCATAATATCTCGGATTTCCTTCCAAAGGAGTGCCAATGGGTTCAGAAACGTGTGTGGAAAGCAGGGGCAATAATTCCTGCTTAACAACAGAATTTGAGGGTCCTTCAGGCCTCCTAGCGCAAGCCGAGAATATTTTCTTGATTCCCATGCTCGTTATAGGAATTTTGAGTACTTGTGGGTCCAAGACAGACTACGAATGACAAAGTTATGACCGTTTTAGTGAACATTGGTCCTTGATATGGCAGTCCTTAAAAGAACTTCATTTTCCCGTAATCCATTCTGACGCACTGCCCCGAAATTTGTGTCCTCCATAGTGGAGATATTGTTTCCAGATATATGTTGACCGATGCAAGGAATGCCCTCTTGTTATTGGCTGTCACGCACGCACGTTATGGCATGCCACACGGCGAAAACAAGGAGAATAAGGCTTATAGTCACTGTATTTTCATGAATTTAAAACTAAATGGGATTCCCTGGATCAAAGAGCATGTGAAGAATGCAATGTTTGTCCTTACCAGGTGGACTAATGTTTACAGTCACCATAATATCTCAGATTTCCTTCCAAAGGAGTGGAAATGGGCTTTGAAACTTGTGAGAAAAGCAGCGGCGAATGACGTTCTATGACCTTCAGGCGCAATAATTCTGCTTAGGGGCCGAATTTGAGGGCCCTCCGGGAATCCTGGTGCAACCGGGGAATATTTTCTAGATTCCCATGCTCGTCGCAAGCAGTTTGAGTATTGTTGGGTCCGAAACAGACTCTGAATGACAAAGTTATGATCGTTTTAGTGAACATCTGTCCTTTATATGGCAGTCCTTGAAAGAACTTCAGTTTTGCTGTGACGTGTTCTGGCGCACCGCCATGAGATTATGTTTACTCCATAGTGGAGATATTGTTTCCACATACATATTGACCTATGCTAGGAATGCCCTCTTGTTATTGGTTGTCACACACGTACGTTACGGCATGCCACACGGCGAAAACAAGGAGAATAAGGCTTATAGTCGTCGTATTTATTTGAGTTTACAACCAAATTGGATTCCCCAGATCATAGGGCATGTACAGAATGGAACGTTTGTACTTACAAGGTGGACTAGTGTTTATACTCACAATAATCTCTCGGATTTCCTCCCAAAGAATTGCCCAACTTGTCAGAAAAGCAGCTGCGAATGATGTTCTTTGTTTTTCAGGGGAAATAATTCCTGCCTAGCGGCTGAATTTGAGGGTATTCCGAGTGTCTTTGCTCAAACCGCGAGTATTTTCTATATTCCCAAGCTCATCGCGGGCATTTTGAGTACTTGTGGGTACGAAACATACTACAAATGACAAAGTTATGACCGCTTTAGTGAACACCCGTACTTTGTATGGCACTCCTTGAAAGAAAATCATTTTCCCGTGACACGTTCTGGCGCGCAGCCCTGAAATTTTGTGTCCTCCATGGTGGAGATATTATTTCCACATATATGTTGTCCAATGCAGGGAATGGCCTCTTGTTATTGGCTATCACACACGTGCGTTACGGCATGCTATACAGTGAAAACAAGGAGAATAATGCATATTCGTCATATTTTCTTGAATTTATAACCAAATGGGATTTCACCGATCATAGAGCATGTGTAGAATGCAAGACTTATCCTTACCAGGCATACTAATGTGATGCGAAGCATCCTATGGTCATGCCCATGGACCTATCATCGTCTTACCAAGTGCCAAGAGGACCTATGACACGAGCTAGAGCTAGAGCTCTCGAGACCGAGGTGACTTCCTTAGTGATATCCCATATGATCCACTCGCGACATAGCTACAACCTAAGTCCGGAATGTTGTGCATGATTAGGTACCAAGAGGACCCTCCCGAAGATGCATGTGAAGACGGATAAGTCCCCAAGTTCACGGATGATGAGAACCAACAAAAGGAGTCAAGAGCATCTTCCAAGACCCGGACATCCGGCCCCTGGAGCATCCACCACGACAGCCGCCAAGTATCTACAGGCCCCGGACATCCGGCCTCAGCCCGGAAATAAGTACGACACCCGGAAATCTGGTGCCCTCCATCCCGAATGCATCGAGGCCAACTCTGCCAGCCCGGACATTCGGCCCCTCGCGAAAGATCGGACATCCGGCCTGACACCCGCACATTTGTCCTCCCTTGTCTTTGCATAGTGTAGGGCCGAGTCCCATGTACCCCTTCGCTCCCCTAGACTATATAAACTCATCCTCCTCCCTCTTTCTAGGGTTAGCATTGGTTTTAGCTCATTTGAGATAGAGCTTTGCTCATCCATCCGGATCTACTCATCCGAGAGAGACCACGACCTCTTCGGAGAAGATCCATCTTGGATTCAAGACCCCTCACGGGAACATCCCTCGCGGATTCAAGGCCTCCTCATGGAGAAGAATCAGTTATCCTATGTGTCGTCCCTTGTTGGATCTGGACCATGTGATCTCTATGTGTACCCGGATCTAGCATATGTGTGACCTAATCTCGTTGGTTTGATGATTCTGTTGTGTTTCCCTTTGTGTTTTCCCCTTGTGTTCTTCGTGGGATCCGCTCATTTCGTGAAATATTGGCCGTATATGGTTCCACCCTACATCATCTTGGTATCATGAGCCACATTGATCATGATTTCGGAGCCTCCCCTCTTTGTTTTGTAGCCTTGTTTTGTTGATTTTTTCCCAAATTCAAAAATTCCCCATAAAAATAGCCCCCAATTTTTTTTGTGATTTGTTAGTGTGATGAAGTTTTATTGGATTTGATCCATGGATTTCATGTGTTGCAGGCTGATCAAGCTTTCCACCATCTTTTCCCTAATTTCCATCCACAAAATCTCCTGAATTTTGCCCCGAATTTGCCTCTTCCACGTGGAGTTCCTCGAGTTCGTCACGGATCCAGAGCCCGAACATCCAGCCCGACCCCCCGGACATCCGGCCACCCCGGACATCGGGCCCTCAAGCCCGGACATCCGGCCCCTGACAGCAACATCTCCATCCACCGCCCCATTTGTCCGGGGGCTCATGTTCTACTATGGCCTGGATTTCCACGATCTGGCCCCGAACTTTGTCCTCAACATCTCGGCGTTTATCGCCGTGTGCGAGGCTTTCCTCCGCATCCGCCCCCATTTCGACCTATGGCTCAAGACTTCCAATTTCAAGCCGAAGGTGGTGCGCGGCAACCAGGCGGAGTGCGGAGGCGCCATGGTGGGCAAGATGGTCAACGTCTTATGGCTCGAGGGATCCTTTGTGGAGACCCTGAAGGGGTGGCAATCGGGGTGGTTTTACATCACCGAGCCGCGCGACCCCGAGTGGGTCGCAGCCCCCAAGTTTCGATCCGGACCCCCTACACGGCTCACCTCCTGGAAGGAGACGGGCCTGTCGTGGGGTAAAAAAGGAGAGTTGACCGGACTCCAAACATGCGTCCAAACCCTGGTGGACAAGAAGCTCAAAATTGTCAACATAGTCCAGGTTATGCTCATCCGCCTGATCCTCCCGTGTCAACAACGGGCTTTCAACTTGTGGGAGTTCGACCCGGCACGGCACCAAACTCTAAGCAGGCTCTTCGACACGATGTACGAAGATGCCTAGAAGGTGCTTTTCAAGGGCGCCGAGGCCCCCGCATCCGCTACCGAGGATCGCGGATTCAGTACGCGGCGTCACGCTCATGCGGTAAGTTGTTTTTTTCCTTTTACAGGGTATCCGTTTTTCATAGTTTGACTCCATGCGGGATCTAAGCTCCCTTACCTATGACAGGATTGGCAGGTGACGTCCGGACAGATCAACTGTCCAGCTCCTTTGCCCGAAGGCCCAGGGAACGCTCGCTTGGCAAAGCTGCTGGTTCCGGCACCCTATGTGGTGCCGGAGAAGAAGACCGCGAAAAAGGCCACGGGGACTCGAAAGAGTGCCCGGCGCCAGGAGGTGTCGGATCCATCATCTGACAGTTCTGAGGCGCATTCCTCCCATGAAGACGAGGAGGAAGAAGAAGAGACCTCTCCCCCTCCATCGAGAGGAGAGAAGAAAAGGAGGGCCGCCCTCTCTGGGGAGGCCGGAGGGTCCAAGAAGGGGAAAACCCTTCCTCCGGACTACTGCACCGACGCCGACGATGGCGGAGAGGAGTGGCTGCCCAGGGCCAAGCCCCTGGCAAAATCGTAAGTATCTAGATACCAGAGTAATTCATAGTATTCGTTTATTGCACAGCTTTCCCTTATGTCGAATATGTTGATGCATCCCACCCAAAGACCAGCTCGACGCGTCGTCGAGCGGCTTACTGGACTCGTCGGATGTGAACTCGCTTCCGACGGCTTCCTCCCCCCGCCCTACGGACGAGACCGAAGTGTTGTCCCAATAGGTTCCAAGCCGGGAGGAGGTGGTCCTGGAGGTGGTCCTGGAGTAAAGGGGATGAAACCCCCCAGGGCTCCAAGTCCGGCTCTAGGCCGGACACCGCTCCGGAACCTTCAAAGGTTCCAGAGTCTGGCGGGGGACCTCCTTCCAAGAGGAGCAAGCCCACCGTGCCGGTGACCCCCGTCCAACCGGAGGCACCGGACAATCTGTTGGAGGCGCTCCAAGGCGCCTCCATCGACGAGGAGCACTACACCATTATGAGTGCGGTGGTCCAGAAGGTTCAGTCCGCCAAGAGCAGACTGACTGAAGCTTGTACTAGCCTTTTAACAGGCTTTGAGGTAAGTAAAGAATGTGTAAATAATATTACCGCATAGACAGTAGCCCCTGATGCTCTGTTTGGCGTTCGAGAAGAAAAGCCGAATAGAGGATCAAATAAAATTCGCAGGAGTCTAACAAAAAGGAGTCAATATGCGTAGGCAGGCTTCTCTGCTTGCGCCCGCCGCACTGACTGCGGAAGTGGACACGCTAAAGCAGAACCTCGAGCGGTCCGAGCAAGAGCTCGGGCGTGCCAAGAAGCAGCTCGAGGACAATGAAGGTAAGAAATACCTTGTTTAAATATATATAAAAAGGTGCAATTGCAAAAAATGACAGGATTATCGTGGCTATTGTAGGGGCCACGTCTGAGGTGGCGACCCTTAAGCAAGCGCTGGTCGAGGCCGAGAAGAGGGCGGCCACGGAGCGCACCGAGCGGGAGAAGTATGAGGCCGAGGTTGGCAAGGTACAGCAAGAGCTCCAGGCTCTCATGCAAAAACATGAGAGTTTGGAGCTTGACTCAAAGACGCGAGCGTCCGAGCTCGCGGTGTCTATTGAAAATGCCAAGTCTGCCAAGGCCGAATCCCAGAAGACCCTCCAGGAGTTGGATGAGATGAAGAAGATAGCGGCGGGTAAGGCATTCTTTATTCAAAGCAAACACATAAACGTGAGTTACTTGTTACTTACCCGAATCCGGAGCTCTCCAGGAGCGTTCGCAGGTCTTCCCCGGAGTGTGTCCGATGCCGCTGCATTCTATCGAGCCGAGGAGGGCAGCTCGACAGAGAAGGTGTTCTGGTCTCAGTATGCTGAGGCCGGACACCCCGTGCCCCTGAGCGACCAGATAAAGCAACTGGTAGAGCTCCACAAGATGGTCGAATAGGCCATGAAGGGCCTCATAGTTCGGCTGTGGCCTAGAGGGGCTCTGCCTGGGAGCTATTTCGGGCTGGTGCGGCGGCTGGTGGAGGCCTGTCCAAGGCTCGAAGTCATCAAGCGCTCCATCTGCATTGAAGGTGCCTGTAGGGCCCTTGCCCGTGCTAAGGTGCACTGGGGCAAGCTGGATGCTGAGAAGCTTGTGAAGGACGGGCCACCGCAGGGGAAAGAGCATCGCAAGCCCGAGAATTATTATAAGGATGTTCTGAAGGGTTCCTGCCTTGTGGCAGATGAATGTTCTAGGGATGTAATTTTTGAGTGAAACTTGCTCGTTTTGTCCTGTGCGCTGAAAACTTGTTCATATGCGCTAAGCAATGCTGTTGGAATTTAAAATATTACCTTCTCTGCGGCTGTTTATCAATTCTGAGAGATGGCAAGTCGTCGACTTCTGCCCCCGTGCCGCTAGTGCTGGGGTGTTCGGGGATAAACCTGAGCGCTCTTTTTCCCATGTTTGGGTCCTTCGAGGGAGGCGCTCAGCCCAACGAACAAGGCAATCGGACTATAATGCGTGAACACTCTCACTTAGCCATAGAATTCTATAATCTTAAATTTCGGCGAAGCCCTTGGTATTCGAAAGACCGAGTTCGGGGCGCTATCCACGCCTTGGCCGGACAGAGCCGGCTCCTCGCTCTAAGCGGCATAAGTCTTTAGGGACTCGAAAAACCTCTCGAACAGCGACCACCTCTCGCTTCATCATGACAGTCAGTTTTAGCTTTCTCCACTGAGGTGCTCGACCCAGCTTAACTGGGGCACAATCGCAGTGGTTCTCCTAGTGCTACCTTAGCTGATATAGCGGAACATAAGGCACCAAAACATAGGAGCCGGGCAAACCCAACTATTGACCCAACACATGATTCGGAGCCGATGCATATAATGCTATAAGTTCCGGGTGCCGCACTTGTTAAAGTGTTCGGACTTCTCACACCATATTGAGGGATACTAAAGCCCCTGGCGTATTTTGGTCGTACCAAAGTGTACGGATGCAACATGTCGTTAAGGAACATATATTAAAAAAGAGTAATGCAAAAATAGACAAAAGCTATGCATTGTTTATTAAAGAGGGCTGCGATCAAAGCAGAATGATACAAATAATGCGATAAGCAAAAGGTTGGACTATTTAACGTGTCCGTTCCAGGGGCAAGCTGCAGAATAGTATGCGAAACAGGTATACTGCTCGTGATAGAGACCACCTGGGAGTTCCGCAATGCGGCGTGGCTTGTCTGCTTCCCTGGTTCTTGCATCGTTTGTTCGGCAATTGAACTGCCAAACGGGCCTTCCGAAGAGTGGAGTCCTGAAAGTAAGAGAAAATCAAAAAATCGGCAGCCCCTGCGGCGGTTTAAGCCGTGTTTCGGGCGTGCCGTGATGGTGCCCCTCCCCCTGTACCCATGGTATTTCTCGAGCGTAGTTATGTACGCGAAGTACTGGTATCGCATTTTTGTGAGGGCTGGGGTTGGGGCCGCATTGCTATGCCTGCTCGGGTCGTGCCAGGCGGTCTTGTTGGAGGTTACTCCGGGCGCGCTTGACGGTGTCCGGTCGTTTAATGGCCGGACTAGAGAACTGCCTAGAGAGGCTGCTTTGTACTTCTGCTGCAAGGGCCGCTGTGTGCTCCTCTGTTCGGAGGGAGCGTTCGGTGTTTCCGTTGACCATAATTACTCCTCGAGGGCCTGGCATTTTGAGCTTAAGGTATGCGTAGTGCGGTACCGCATTGAACTTGGCAAATGCGGTTCGCCCGAGCAGTGCATGATAGCCACTGCGGAAATGGGACTATGTCGAAGATTAACTCCTCGCTTCGGAAAATATCCGGAGATCCGAAGACCACGTCAAGTGTGACTGAGCCTGTACAGTTGGCCTCTACACCTGGTATTATGCCTTTAAAGGTCGTTTTGGTGGGCTTAATCCTCGAGGGATCTATGCCCATTTTCCGCACTATATCCTGGTAAAGCAGGTTCAGGCTACTGCCGCCGTCCATAAGGACTCTAGTGAGATGAAATCCGTCAATAATTGGGTCTAGAACCAATGCGGCGAATCCGCCATGACGGATGCTAGTGGGATGGTCCCTTCGATCAAAGGTGATCGGGCAGGAGGACCATGGGTTGAACTTTGGGGCGACTGGCTCTACAGCGTATACGTCCCTTAACGCGCGCTTCCGCTCCCTTTTGGGGACGTGGGTTGCGTATATCATGATCACCGTCCGCACTTGTGGGGGAAAACCCTTCTGTCCACTGTTGTTCGGCGGCCGGGGCTCCTCGTCGTCATCGCTATGCAGCCCCTTGTCTTCATTTTCGGCGTTTAACTTGCCTGCCTGCTTGAACACCCAAGAATCCCTGTTGGTGTGATTGGCCGGCTTTTCGGGGGTGCCATGTATCTGGCACAAGCGGTCGAGTATTCGGTGCAAACTGGACGGGCCCCTAGGATTCCTTTTGAATTCCTTTTTCCGCTGACCGGGTTTAGAGCCTCTGAATTCGGCATTAACGGCCATATCCTCAGCATTGTCGCCGTTAATGCGGCGCTTCTGCTTGTTGCGACGCGACCTGCCACTACTGTCCCTGGTATCCGAATTACCAGGGTTCTTGGTCATATTGTTGCTACGAGCAAGCCAGTTGTCTTCTCCCGCGCAAAAGCGGGTCATGAGTGTCGTGAGTGCTACCATAGACTTCAGCTTTTCCTGTCCAAGGTGCCGGGCAAGCCACTCGTCACGGATATTGTGCTTGAAGGCTGCTAGGGCCTCAGTGTCCGGACAGTCGACTATTTGATTTTTCTTTGTTAGGAACCGTGTCCAGAATTGCCTGGCTGATTCCTCTGGCTGCTGAATTACGTGACTTAGGTCATCGGCGTCTGGGGGTCGCACATAAGTGCCCTGGAAATTGTCGAGGAATGTGGCTTCCAGGTCCTCCCAACAACTGATTGATCCTGTTGGCAAGCTGTTAAGCCAATGCCGAGCTGGTCCTTTAAGCTTGAGTGGGAGGTATTTGATGGCGTGGAAATCATCGCCGCGGGCCATGTGGACATGAAGGAGATAATCCTCGATCCATACCGCAGGATCGTTGTGCCATCATATGATTCGATATTTATGGGTTTGAAACCCTCGGGGATTTGATGATCCATTATTTCGTCTGTGAAGCATAGTGGGTGTGCGGCGCCTCTGTACTGGGCTATATCACGACGTAGCTCCAATGAGCTTTGTCTACTGTGTTCGGCCCTACCGAATTTGTGGCCGGCGTGACGGTTACCGTCTCAAGCCGTGGGGTGCCCACGCGATCCGTAGATCGATCTTGTTTGCCTTGCCTTGTCCTCCAACATATCTCGTAAGTCCGGCGCATATTCCGGTGCCTTGGTACGGGGTGCGGCTTGAATGGAGGGCTGAGAGGCCTCTCTGTCGCGGCCACGAGGTGGCCGGTCGGCCGCATCAAGTGCTTCATCCTCTAATCCGGGTAGCAACTTGCGCTTTGGGTAGCTCTTGGAGGGGCGTTCGAGTTTATGCTCTTCGGCCGCAAGGACTTCAGTCCATCTATCGACTAGCAAATCTTGATCAGCTCTAAGCCGTTGCTGTTTTTTCTTAAGGCTTCTTGCCGTGGCCATAAGCCTGCGTTGAAAACGCTCTTGCTTGACGGGATCCTCTGGCACGACAAATTCGTCATCGTCGAGGCTTGCCTCGTCTTCGGAGGGAGGCATATTATTATCGTCCTCGACCTCTCTCATGAGGGCTGGTTTCTCCATCCTCCTGTGCTAAATCTTGTTGGAGGGGGTTTTCTTAGGCACTTTCTGGAGTATTATTATCTCCCGTGCTGGAATCACCGTATTTGTTTTGGCGGGATTTTGAGCGGCGGCACTGACGCTGACGCTTAGGCTGTTTCTTGGAGGGGTCATCCTCCGCTGTTCCATCGCCATCTCCTTCTTTTGGGGTGTCCACCATGTATATATCATATGACGAGGTGGCTTTCCAGGGCCTGATAGGTGCTGGTTCTTCATCGTCTCCTTCATCGCCGTCCATACCATCGATGTCTTCGGAGTCGAAGTCGAGCATGTCGGTTAAGTCGTCAACAGTGGCTACAAAGTGGGTGGTGGGTGGGCTTTGAATTTCTTCATCGTCCGAATCCCAACCTTGCTGACCGTAGTCCGGCCAGGGCTCTCCTGATAAACTCCATAATCGGCGCCCAATCGGATTCGATCGGCAGGGGTGTGGAGGGTTCAGAGTCCAGCTACTTGGAGTCACGAGTCTCGCAGAGTGCGGGGCTGGTGTTCGGCTCGATCGCTGTTGGGATCGCAGCCCCGAGTTTGCGTCCAACCACCTATCCTCGATCGGCGCAGTTGGCTCCGAATTAAGGGTCGGAGCCGATGCGGGTGCGGCCTCTAGGGCACTGTTCGGTGGCAGAGCTAGATCATGCTCGTCGTGACAGTGCGGCATGCTCGGCAGTGGCTCGAAAACGTCGAAGATCAAGTCCCCGCGGATGTCAGCCGTGTAGTTTAAACTTCCAAATCTGACCTGACGGCCAGGGGCATAGCTTTCGATCTGCTCCAGATGGCCAAGTGAATTGGCCCGCAGTGCGAAGCCACCGAAGACGAAGATCTGTCCGGGGAGGAAGGTCTCACCCTGGACTGCATCGCCATTGATGATCGTAGGAGCCATCAAGACTTACGGCGATGACACAGAGGAACTCTCAATGAAAGCACCAATGTCAGTGTCAAAACCGGAAGATCTCGGGTAGGGGGTCCCGAACTGTGCGTCTAGGCCGGATGGTAATAGGAGGCAAGGGACACGAAATTTTACCCAGGTTCGGGCCCTCTCGATGGAGGTAAAACCGTACGTCCTACTTGATTAATATTGATGATATGGGTAGTACAAGAGTAGATCTACCACGAGATTTGAGAGGCTAAACCCTAGAAGCTAGCCTATGGTATGATTGTTGTTGTGTATGTTGTCCTACGGACTAAAACCATCCGGTTTATATAGACACTGGAGAGGGTTAGGGTTACACAAAGTCGGTTACAATGGTAGGAGATCTGCATATCCGTATCGCCAAGCTTGCCTTCCACGCCAAGGAAAGTCCCTTCCGAACACGGGACGAAATCTTCAATCTTGTATCTTCATAGTCCAGGAGTCCGGCTGACGGTATAGTCCGGCCATCCGGACACCCCCTAATCCAGGACTCCCTCACCCATACCACCATCACTTCTGCGTAGCACCACCATTTCCCGCAAACACCACCATCTCTTAACCGCTACCAATTCCATCATTTTTGTCACGCTTTGCTTTGAGAATTTGAGTTACGGTTCCTTGTCCTATTGGGTTTTGGCTATTCAGGTATGGTTCAACATCAACATCACCGCAGCTCATCTTTTCCATGGACTCATCATCAGCAACGACCACTCTGCCATTTTGACACCATACCATAAGTAAGAACGGCAACCTCATCATGTTATCGTGATACCCCATCATCATACACTCTTGCCATTACATTGATAACCACCATAGCCCAATTTTGCATATCTAACACGTCAAGACTAGCCTTTGAGTATTGCCATCAAGGTCACTTGTGCACATTAGTGGCAATACTTCACATTCCATACTTACCATATCATTTTGGTACATATCTTTGTATCATCTTTTGTGTCACAAAGTTGTCATTGCATACACAATTGCCATCTTGGTTCGTGAAGCATTGCATGAGAAAGGAGCTCAAAAGGGAAAGAGCCAAACAAGCTTTTAAGCAAAAGGAAAAGATAAGGAAAGAGCTGTTAAGCAAGAACCATAGCATCATACTACATTAAGTTTGTCATACTCGATCATTTTGGATCATATCATCAGAATACCATACATATAACATACTTGGGATATAATTGTTGCATTTTTTTGCTTAGTAGGTTGTGCACAAGTCTTCATATCCGCCTATTGTGCAATCGTGCTAGAGTCTCTCTGGTGTTGTGCAACAAGAGCATTTTCGTGGATCCCACATTTTGGCTCATTCCTTGGTTGCACGACCCCACTTATCTATTTGCCTGTTTGTTTCCGTGTACCACATTTTGCTATTGGTCTACTTGTTGCATTTGCAAATTTCCGAATCTTTTCCAACATTATTGAATCTCACTAACAATTGCATCAAATTTTGTGCCACCATTCTAACCGAGCTCCACTATAAGCTTTTACTTATGTAGGTGTGAGAAACCGACAAGAATTGGTACCAATTGTGCAATTTCCTTGTTCCACATTTGAGTGATCACTCATCCATCTTCAACATCGGTCAAGGTACATTTGGTATAAGTTCTTCTCTTTCTCCCACTCACATATTTCCTTGAAATGATGGATAGGCCAAGTACTTATACCAACCCACTCTTCATCGAGCAAGACGACGACATGTCCTCCTATGTGACAAAGAGCCACCTCTTTGGTGCACAACGAGCTTTGCATCAAGAGCAACAAGCAAAGAACGAACACATCGAAAACCTCGCCGCCGACTTGCGACTCTTCGACTGCAAGCTCGACGACCACAAACAAGAGAATGACGCAAGAATGGATGAGATTCGTGCTTTGTGGCTCAATCGTTCTTCTTCCACTTCGTCCTCCTCAAGACGGAGCCGCTCGAGTCGACACTCCGGCGACACCATCTCCTACTCAAGTACACCGACATCGAACACTCTTCGACGTGCCGCGCGCCAAGACCGTCAAGCAAACCGCAACCTTCTACATGACAACGCCTCTCAAGAGCAACGACACCGTCAAAACCAAGCTACTTTTGCGCAAGCACGAGAATGGCAACGCAAACGCCAACAAGAAGAGGAAGAACGAGTGTGACTACACCAAGATGCACAAGATGCCGAGGCACAACATCAAGAACAACAACTACGTGAAGCTCAAGCACTTGAGGCGCAACGCAGTCTCCGAGATTCAAGTCGAACTGTAGCCACGCGCAACCGCCAAGCTTGTGAGCAACAATAAGCGCTTTGTGAATAAGTTCAAGAGAGGAACTATCAAGCTCGAGTGCATCATCAAGCCCCACAAGCTCACCAAGAACATCAAGTTCACCAAGAAGAAGATAATGGAAATCCTCCAAGAGGAGAGCAAGTTGAGGGAGACAATCCTCCTCGTCAAGGACGTCATCATCCCAGACCCCAACACAATGAAGAGCAACGCTACGACAAGCTAAAGTTCACCATGCCCAAGTTCAATGGAAGCAATGATCCCAAAGAGTACCTTTCATGGGCATTGAAGGTTGATAAAATCTTCCGCTTGCACAACTATGAGGAAGAGAAGAAGATCATGATGGCATCGCTTGAGTTCCAAGATTACGTCCTCATTTGCTGGAAACAAGTCATTGAGTGCCCAGTGGCAAGAGGTGAACCACCTATCACAATGTGGGTGCAAATGAAGGATGTCATGAGAGAACGATCCGTGCCAACCTACTACAACCGCGATCTTTTCAAGAAAATCCAACTCCTCAAGCAAGGAACCAAGAGCGTTGAAGAATAGTACAAGGAAATGGAGGTTGCAATGATACGAGCCAATGTCACGGAAGATGATGAGCAAACTATGGCAAATTTTTTGAATGGACCACTACTAGGAAAAGGGCTATAGATGAAATTGACACTAATGGCGCACCAGACACGTGGTGCGCCACTATTATATACTAATGGCGCACCATGTGCTGGTGCACCATTAGTGTGGAAGACACTAATGGCGCACAAGACACATGGTGCGCCACTAGTAACAAAAACTTTTTTTTCATTTTTCCAAACATACTAATGGCGCATCTAGGCACAATGCGCCATTACTAGTTCTAACTAGTAATGGCGCACCAACAACCAAGTGCACCACTACTGTATTTTTTAAATTTTTTTTGCAAAACTACTAATGGCGCACTGTGGCAGAGTGCGCCATTACTAGTTTAAACTAGTAATGGCGCACTCTGCCATGGTGCGCCATCAGTATATATATATATATATATATATATATATATATATATATATATTATATTTTTTTGCAAACCTACTAATGGCGCACCACCAGCAGGTGCGCCATTAGTATGTAGGGTTACTAATGGCGCATGAGTGGGTGGTGCGCCATTAGTAACCTGGGACCAGGTAGATATTTTGGACAACCACACCTACACACTCACTTTCCCCACTTCATTCCCTCCACCTCCTTCTCCAAGCTTGTGTCGGTTGCCTCCTCCTGCTCACCTCATTTGCACCATAGATTCATCAAAATTAAGTGGTTAAATGACCTTTTTTTGATAGGTAAGTAAGGGGAAAGCTATCTTTATGTTGTAGATCTACTTTTTTTCTCCCTAGCTTGCTCCAACAACGTGCACATGCACTTTTTGTGGCCTAGCTAGATCTATGTATGTTTGTGGTGTTGCATATGTTTGTGGTGTTGCATATATGTTTGTGTTTGCAGGTACCGGTATTTGAAATGCGATAGTTGCCAATATTTTGCCGGAATGTTGATTCATTTTCCTTTCGGCGAGCATTTTGGCACTATGCATTCTTTTTGGTCCTATTTTTAGGGAAAGTCATGCCAAATTTTTTCTTGGTTCTAAAATATCGTTTTGCTCTACCCTGCAGGCGACCATGGTCCACACGATGACCGAAGGCATCATGAATAGGTTTTTGAGCTCCGCTAAGGCCGAGATGCTTCAAAAGAACGAGACGTAGATAAGATGTCTGTGTCGAAGATGCAAGCTGAAGAGCCTTATTGTGGACCCGGATTCCGGGCAGGTGCGGGACCACCTGCTCTTGCGTGGTTTCATGGATGGCTATCGATGGCAAGGTGATGAAGATGACTATAAAGATGTCCATGGGGGCCGGGCAAGAAATGAGGAATGGTAGCAAGACAACCACCGCGGCTCGGGCGTGCGAGAAGACGAAGAATCTCCAGGACATGATCACGATGGTGATGCTGTACACAGTCATTATGTAGAAGATGTCGGACATGATGATGAGGAAGATCAAGACGAAGGGCATGATCATGAAGATGAAGATGCCGGAGCAGACAACGATGGAGGCTGGGTGCAGGACCATCATATTCAAGAGCTGCTTCTCAAGCAGACGGATAATGCAAGAGCTGCCGCTCGAGAGAAATCCAAGCTGGATCAACTGGAGATAGACGCGGTTACTCCATTGTATGAAGGATGCAGGCCCGAGGATACCCGCCTGAAAGTAACGCTCATGGCTCTGGAGATGAAGGTAAAACACAAAATGACCGACGCATGCTTCAACGAGAACATGTCATTCTGGCACGAACGTCTTCCCAAGGGGAACAAGTGCCCCACCAGTTTCGAGGAGGCGAAGAAAATCGTGTGTCCTCTGGATTTATCGCACATGAAATACCATTTGTGCATGAATAATTGCATCATTTATCGGGACGAGCACGCGGAGTCTACCATATGTCCGGTGTGCGGCGTCACTCGATACAAGAAGAGGAAGAAAGCTCCTCGAAAAGTGGTGTGGTACTTTCCGATCACTCCTCGTCCGCAGCGGTATTTCACGGACCCCAATGTAGCAAAGCTCCTGCGTTGGCATGCAGATAGGGAGGAGAAGAAGCGGGAAGATGACGGAAATGATCCGGAGATAAATAAAAAGACAAGATGTTGAGTCACCCTAAGGATGCGAGCCAGTGGCAAGCGTTGAACTTCGAAGACCCAAAATTTGGGAACGATAAAAGGAACATCGTTCTGGGCGTGAGCACCGATGGAGTCAATCTGTTTGGCAGCCAGAGAAGCACACATAGCACCTGGCCTGTGTTTGTGTGGATGTACAACCTCCCCCCTGGTTGTGCATGAAGAGAAAGTACATTCACATGAGTATGCTAATTGAAGGGCCGAAACAACCAGGGAACGACATCAATCTGTATCTGGGGCTACTGAAAGAGGAGCTAGATACGCTGTGGAAAATGCCAGCCAATACGTGGGATGCCGTAGAGAAAGAATATTTCCCTATGAGAGCCGCACTGCTCACGACGGTGCATGACTATCTCGGTTACGGATATCTCGCGGGGCAGGGGGTCCACGAATTTTCTGGATGCGTCAGGTGCATGGATGACACAACGTATCACCAGCTAGATAGAGATCCCGGGTCTTCAAAAACCGTGTTCATGGGACATCGAAGGTGGCTTCGCGACGATGACCCGTGGAGGAAACGCAAGGATCTGTTCGATGGTGAAACCGAACCCCGACGACGCCAGCGTACGAGGAGCGGCGAGGAAATAGACGAGCTGTTGAAAAATTGGAAAGATTGCCCACTGGTGGGAAAGAAGCAAAAGGTGCCAGAGCCAGGAAAGAAACAAAAGGCGCCAGAGCCGCTGCTAAAGGTATGGAAAATGAGGTCTGTTTTCTAGGACTTGTCGTACTGGAAGATCCACCATGTGCCTCACAGCCTTGATGTCATGCATATCACGAAGAACGTGTGCGAGAGTCTGCTTGGTACCCTGCTCAACAGCCAGAGAGGACCAAAGATGGGCCGAAAGCAAGGGCAGACTTGAAATCAATGGGCATCAGGAGGAGCTTCACGCTAATGATGATGATGATGATGATGATGAGGCGAAGCAGGACACAAAAAGTCGTCGCAAAGGCAAAAAGGCCAAGAAGACTGGAAATGACTACCCTCATGCGTGCTTCACTCTAAGTCAGGAGGAGATCAGGCAGTTTTTCACCTGCCTCGTAGGAGTAAAACTTCCTTACGGTTACGCGGGGAAGATAAGCAGATACCTAGACCCAGCGAAGCAGAAGTTCAGCGGGATGAAGTCTCACGACTGTCACATGCTGATGACGCAGATACTTCCAGTTCCAATCCGTGGGATCATGGACGTGCACGTCCGTGAAACGCTATTTGACCCATGCAACTTTTTCGACGTCATCTCTTGGAAGTCGGTTGGCATGAGGCAACTCAGAAGGCTACAGGAAGAGATCGTGGTGATACTATGCAAGCTTGAGATGTACTTCCCGCCAGCATTCTTCGATGTTATGGTGCATCTGCTGGTCCATATCGTGGAGGATATCATCCAACTCGGGCAGACGTTCCTGCATAGCATGATGCCGTTCGAAAGGATGAATGGTGTCATCAAAGGATACATTCGCAACATGTCACGTCCAGAGGGAACCATAGCCAGGGGCTTTCTGACCGAAGAGTGCATCTCCTACTGAACAAATTATCTAGGCATCGAGAACCCCGTTGGTCTGCCCGTCAACAGGCACCTCGGCAGGCTCGCAGGATGGGGTCACCATGAGGGTCGCCACGAAATGCATGTCGACTTCGAGGGTCGACTCGCCGACTTTGAAAGAGCAAACCTAGTCGCGCTACAACACATAGACGTGGTCGATCCTTGGGTGGTAGAGCACAAAACCTTTATTGAGAAGACGTACAATGACCGAGGCAAACAGAGGAAGGACGGAGATATAATCAAAGAGCACAACTCATGTTTCACACATTGGTTCAAGCAGAAGCTTCTGTCCTACCCTTTACATGAGGATCCTTCCGCGGAAGAACAACTCATATTCGCCTTGTCACAGGGCGCCGAGCACAACCTGATGACCTATGAGGCATACGATATCAACAGCTACACATTCTACACCGAGGACAAGGACATGAAGAGCGATGGTTATCAGAACTCCAGGGTAACGATGGAATCCTACACCGGTAACGACAAGGACAGATACTATGGAAGGATCGAGGAGATCTGGGAGCTGAGCTACGCTGGAGAGAAGGTCCCGATGTTCCGTGTCAGATGGGCCAAGAGCGTCCTAAAAGGAGACCGGTATTTCACCACCATGGTTATACCCGAAGCCAAATCCAAGACCGCGGGCGCAAACGTCACCGCGAAAAATGAGCCATGTGTACTGGCTTCCCAAGTGGACCAATGCTTCTTCATTACCGACCCGTCAAAGCCCAGTCGTGTTGTCGTGAGGAGAGGCAAAAGGAAGATCATCGGAATGGATGGAGTAGCAGATGAACAAGACCTCGACAAGTACGGCGAACCGAAGATCGAACATGACGACGACGATGAAGTAGCAGCATACACCACAAGAAGAAGCAGGACCACCCTACCTAAAGGACGTCTGTTCAAGAGAAGAACTCTATTTACGAAAAATAAGGGCAAGAAGATTGTGAACAGATAGCTAGCTAAGATCGATTGTATTTAAATTGTAGCCTTCATTTCTCGATTGTATTTCATGGGCACTTTTTGAACTCATGAATGTTTTTAAATTTCATGGACACTCGATCTCGATCCCCCTCCATCTCGATCGCTATCCCTCCTCGCCAGATCTCGATCCCCCTCCGACGACCCACCGCACCCTCCCCCGCACCCTCCCCGGCCCGCTCCACCGTCACAAATAAATGCAACTAAAATTGCAAAAAAAATTGATTATATTTTCAAATAACAAATTTGATGATATTTTCAAATAATAAATCTAATGATATTTTTTCATATTCATAAATATTTTCAAGTAACAAATTTGATGATATTTTTTAAAAAATTATTACTGTTTTTATAAAAAATCATTACTGTTTCATATTCATATTCATTTTCTTAAAAATTATTAGATGCAACAAAAAAAAAATTACTTATGGCGCACCTCTGGCTGGTGCGCCATTGCTATATTAAAAAAAGACTACTAATGGCGCACCTCCTCCTGGTGCGCAATTGCTATATAAAAAAAAGATTACTAATGGCGTGTCACACCCTAGCTAGTCATGCATCAGAGTGTGTGCATCACGTTTAAATTTTCCATTTAATTTGAAATGGGGATCTGTGAAACCCTCAGAATCATTTTTGAAATGATCCAATTAAAAATTTCTCCAAAAGGGTCCAAGAAAATGCTCATGTTGCTCTCTGAAAATATTGGACAGAGATAAAAATCAAACCAATATTTTTAAGAGCTCATAGGTATTTATTTTGGGCATTTGGAATTAATGCATAAATATTTGCATTGGAAATATATTAATTATATATATTAATATATGTCCAAATATCATGCCAATTATAAAGGAGCTCTGGAATAGTATATCTAGCTCCTGCAAAAATTGGCATAAGATATATAAATGATTTAATATTTTATTTAAATCAAAACAAATGTCAGAAATTAGAAAACAGAAATAATTAAAAAGGGAGAAGCTTACCTGGGCTCCTCCCTGTGCGGCCCAGCCAGCTGGCCGGCCCAGCAAGCCAGCCCAGCCCACCACCGCCGTCGTCCTCCTGGCGCCAGTCGGCCAGGCGTGTGGCCGGCGCGCGCGCACGGCCGGAGCGCCACGCCACCAGCTCGTCTGCCTGCCTCCCCCGCCAGCGCGATGCCGCGACGCTTCTTCTCGGTGCCGCCCCGATCCCCTGGCCTTATCCCCCCTCTCTCCCGTGCTGCTCCCTCTCTCTCTCTCACGGCCGAACACCACCGTCGCCGCCATTCGCCATAGCAGCCGTCACCGGCCACCCCTCGCTCCCCCGACTAGCTCAGGAGCTCCGCCTCGACCCCCTCTTCCTCCCCACCGCTCCACGGCTCTTCGGAAGCCCTGCATCGCCGCCTACGTCGCCATTCCCCTCCTCGGCCACCGGAGATCATCACCGTCGATTCGCCGTCTCCAGCGCGTCCCCGAGCCCGCTTCGACGCCCACTGCAACCGCGGTGAGCTCCGCCACCGTTTCCCCCTCTTTTTCCCCTCGTTCCCGCGCCGTAACCTCGTTCCCACCACGGCCGAACCCCCGCCGTCGCCGAGCTCGCCGTCGACGCAGCTCCGATGACCATTTGGTCACCCCGGCGAGTCCAACAAGTTCGTAAGGCCCCGTAGAGCATCCCTAGCGCCTCGCTTAGCTCGCCTTCGAGCTCCAACCCCGTTTCCACGCACGACCGAACCCCGGCGGCCGCAGCCGAGCTCGCCGCCGTCGACTCCGGCCACCCCAGGCCCAGCCACGGCCACCGTCCCACGCGCCATCGAGCTAGCTATCCAACGCACCTAGCCGCACACCGTTTGGAGCACCACAGAGGAAACCCGAGGCCCCTGTACGCCGCGGACCTCGCCGGCGACTAACCGCCGGCAGGTTTGACTTGTCTGACCTGGGGTTTGATCCCCCCAGGGTCACTGACGCGTGGGCCCTGTCGGCCAGGTGGTCAGTTAGTGCTAATTACTGTTAGTCAACCCCCCTGACACTGACAGTGGGCCCCAGCGCCACTAATTCCTAATTAGGATTAATTTAACCCTGTTTAACCCCCCCTGTCACTGACGTGTGGCCCCCACACGTCAGGTTTGACCCCAGACAGCCGCAGTTGACCACTGACGTCATGCTGACGTCATGCTGGCGCAATAATTATATTTCTGGATTTAATTTAAATCAGGAAATTCCAGAATATAATTTAAACTTCAAAAATTCATAACTTTTATTCTGTAACTCCAAATTGGACAAATTATATATGAAAAATGATCAGAAAAATCCAATCTATCCATCTGTACTATTTTCATGCATGATCAAACAAGTTAAATTGATGTTTTAAGCAGAACAAGGAAAAGCACTTTAAAAGGCCATGTTTGAGTTTGAAATTTGAATCTTTGATTCAAATTTGTTCAAACCCTTCTGGTTTTAGTTGCATTAGCCCAACACACTCATATTGCCATGTTTCATGCATGCATCATATTGTTGCACATTGTTTGGTGATGGTTGTGTATCGATGTCCTTTGCGACAGGTTCTGCCTCCGAGGAGTACCGTGATTACCCTAACAAAGAGCTGTATCAGTGCATCGAACCATCAGGCAAGCAACCAACCATTTGATCATATCGATACAATCCCATGTTCTCGCTCCTGCTCTCTTTTACTGCATTAAGACAACGCATTTCAAACTGCTGTGTGCTACGGTAGTTGAACCCATTTCCTCTGCATGACCTGTCATTGCCACAGTAACTAGATGAAACCCACTAGCATGTGTAGGAGTTGATTGAGCCATATGTATGTGTTGTTCCTACCTTGCTATGCCTGCTATGCTTAGAGTCGTGTCAGGTCTGGTTCATCTGGGTGATGGGCTAGAGTGAAATGATTATGTCGGTAATGAGAGTGGTGTGGTGAACACGATTTGGTAAAGGTATCGATGAGAGGCCATGTAGGAGTACATGGTGGGTTGTTTCATTGAAGCCGACCTTAAGCACTGAGATCTGTATGTGTGATTTAAGATACAGCTACTACCATGCATTGGGCCCTGAAATATGACCCCGCTTGACTTCTTATTCACCCTAGCTCTCTGTCCAGGAGTTGCAAGTAGTTTCTGGTGTTTGTAGCCTACTGGAGGCCATGGACAGCGCTGACCGTAGGGGTGGGCTGTGATGCGGTAGGTACGTGGCACGGTGTACCGAATACCCGTTAGGTATCTCGGGAACCCTGTTCACATCGTTCGGGGCCGTATGGGAAACCTCGGCCGGACTCCCTGCGGATGGAACCTGAATAGGCGATAAACCTGGACTAGAGGCTTAAGTGTTTAGGTACGTCGTGGTCTACACCCACGTCGGCTTTCGCTTGAAGTCTGCCGAGCACATGTCGTGTGCAGACGCTAAGTGGTGGAAACATGTATGAAGAAGTACACCCCTGCAGGGTTAACATGATCTATTCGAATAGCCGCCTCCGCGGTAAAGGACTACTTGGTTGCCTATACAGTTCATAGACAAGTAAATGGAAACTGCTAAAAGCCTCAAGATAAGTGTGAGTGCCGAGGATGGCTCTTCCGTAGGAAGACGGAGGTGGATCCTCGGTAGTGTATTGAAGTGGTGAGTAGTGGACTCGTGTGCTTAAAACCATTTCAAGTTGGAGTATCGTAGGATAATCTAGCCAAGAGTCAAAGCTGGCTTGCTGCAATAACTCCACCAACCCTTCTTGATAATATGCATGTATGTAGGATCTGATGTAAGTCTTGCTGAGTACCTTTGTACTCATGTTGCTATAATCTACATTTTTACAGAAGACGCTGCAACCCCTTCTGATGGGTTCTATGTAGACATTGACATTAACGAGTAGGCTAAAGACCCAGGTGGTGATCCTGAGCTTGTGAAGGACCATGTAGTATAGCTAGGCTTTCCAAGCCTCTTTTATTTTACTAGTTGTCTGTACTCAGACAAGTTACTTCCGCTGCTGGTTTGTATGACTGTATGACTTGAATGTTGGGTCGTGAGACCCGTACCTTTGTGTATGTTATGTATGGCTCCCTGAGCCTTAAATAAAGTACTTGTGTCGTAGAGTCATGTTGTGATGCTTCGTTGTATTTGCACATATCGAGCATATTGTGTGTATGATTGAAATGCTTGGTATGTGTGGGATCTGACTATCTAGTTGTTTATCTTTAGTAGCCTCTCTTACCGGGAAATGTCTCCTAGTGTTACCGCTGAGCCATGGTAGCTTGCTACTGCTCTGGAACACTTAGGCTGGTCGGCATGTGTCCTTCTTTGTTCCTGTGTCTGTCCCTTCGGGGAAATGTCACGCTTTGAGTACCGGAGTCCTGTTAGCCCGCTACAGCCCGGTTTACCGGAGTCCTGCTAGCCCAGTGCTATAGCCCGGACCCACTTGCTGATGACCGACACGTTCGAAGCTGGGTCATGGATGCCTGTCCCTGTAAGTCTGTGCCACTTTGGGTTTACGACTAGTCATGTCAGCCCGGGCTCTTTATCATATGGATGCTAGCGACACTATCATATACGTGAGCCAAAAGGCGCAAACGGTCCCGGGCAAAGGTAAGGCGACACCCGTGGGGATACCGTGCGTGAGGCCGCAAAGTGATATGAGGTGTTACCGGCTAGATTGATGTGACATCGAGTCGGGGTCCTGACAGCGTTGGCATCAGAGCCGGACTGCCTGTAGGTTCTCCAAGCCAAACTGGTCGATGTTGAGTCTAGAAATTATTTAGTTATATGTAGGGGAATTGTTTGTGGGTTGGAACGTAAGGCTCTTTTTACTCCTTTATCTTATGACATTCTGATCTGAGTCAGTCCATTCTTCCACCGGGGGTTAAGGAATTAGGATCTGTTCTCTCTATCAGGATCACGTGTTACTAATCAGTAGTACCTTATAAGTTTGATGGATACAAGCCTAGTTCAGTTCTACTACCACATTATGTTGTTAGAATGGATTCAGAACTTTGATATGATGATGTTGAGTGTGTACGAAATCCTTTGTCAAATGTCTCAAAATCCTTCTTGAGCATTTACAGCTGTTATGCTGCCGAAATTTTGCTAGAAATTCTAATGCCTTTGCATTATGATTGTGCTTTCAGATGGCCACTCGCGACCTCAATCAAGTGGTTCACCTGACTCGATGCCTAGATGTACCCGGCCATACTGCCAAGTTGGTCAGGGTAATGACTGAGGCTGGATACCGCTGGTATCCCGAGTACACGGTCGAAGAGCAATTCCGAGACTTTAATCAAAGCCAGTATCTCTGCACTGTCCAGATATTTCCATCTTATCCTGGATCCACCGAGCCCCTTCACTGCTCCTATGGACTCGGGGTTACTATTGAGATGGCTGTGCAGGACGCCGCCTACTCTATGATGACCATTATGCGAGTCAGATCTGGTCTATTTCGGGACTCTGATTTCCGGTATATGCCAGGATCACTTCCGGGAGCACAAGGGTATCTCCAGGCTATCTATGCTGACCCCACTCAGGAGGATTCACGGACTCGCACCACTGCTGAGATGCTCGAGGATAAGGACCGTGAAAATTGGGCCTTAAGGTTAGAGCTCTTCAATACCCGTGCTGACCACTGGGCCACTTTGACTCGGTTTGCACCGGCGGTGCAAGCTGGATATTCAGATATGCGCGATCTCTATCCTGTGAGATCTGCTCTGCCAGACGTGATGGGTTGGCATGATGTAGGAGGCATCACCCCACCTCGCGGTCCCCGCAGGCCACCGTCTGTTGGTCCAAGACCTCATCCTAGCCCCTATGGTCCACAAGCTCCGCGAGATCGTCTGTTTCCGGATGATCATGTTGAGCTCCAGGCTATGGAGGTGACTTCTACAAGGACTACTACGGATCGGTCTGAGTTAGTGGTAGTATCACTAGTTCGCACTAGCTGTGTCGTCTATCGTCCCGCATGACTCGTGGGATATGACCTAGTTTGTACTCTTTCCGGAGGAGTAGAAAAATAATGTATAGGAGCTTGGAATGCCTCCGATGAGATGTAATCCTCTTTCACCGTAATAGTACTTTGTTTGGTCTTGTACTAAACCCTGTATGGTGTGTATGACGATGGAATAAAGAAGCAGTTTCTGTTTTTACCATGTCATACGGATGATCATCTTGCATTTCGAGTTATTCCTTACATTCTGTATCCTATGTTGGAATTTTATCATTCTGACTAAATCATTGTCTTGTTTACCTAGGATGGTCAACACACGCGCTAACCCTGCTTCTCAAGAGCAGGCCGAAGGCAGTGAAGCCAGGGATGCAAATCTGCCTCATCCTCCTTCACTAGCCGAGGTTATGATGGAAGCTGAGAGAAACAAGCGGGAGACCAACCGTTTGTTAGAGCGTATTGAACAAAACACAGCACACCATCAGAGGACTAACGTGGTGTCACTCAGTGATTTTATCAAATTGCATCCACCCACGTTCCACCACTCCGTCGAGCCTCTCGACGCTGATGACTGGCTTCGCAGTATCGCTCACAAACTGCGTTCCGCGCTGGTAGCGGAGGCTGACAAGGTCACCTTTGCTGCATATCATCTTGAAGGCCCCGCCAGTCTATGGTGGGAGAATTATGGAGCTATGCGCCCAGCGGGCCATGTCACTACTTGGGCTGAATTCAGTGAGGCTTTCCGTGAACATCACATTCCGGAGGGTCTCATGGACCGTAAACGTGAGGAATTTTGCAGTTTCACCCAAGGCCGACTTTCTGTGGATGTTTACAGCAGGGAGTTTGGTAATCTCGCCCGATATGCAACCGAGGAAGTTTCTACTGACGCCAAGAAGCAAGCAAGGTTCCGTAAGGGCCTTAGTCCTGAGCTTCGCCGTGACCTCCGTCTGCATGAGTGCACATCTTTTCAGAAACTTGTCAACAAAGCCATCAGTGCTGAAACTGGTCAGACTGACTATGACGCAACATGCAAGCATGGCCGTGACATGGGTTCCTCGTCCGGTGCTGGTCCTCAGAAGCGCCGCGTGTGGGTGCCCAACACCGCCCTGCCACCCAGGTTCACACCGAGGCCATCTTTCCAGGCGCCTCGCCCTGTTCAACAGTCTGCACCGGCCAAGCCTTATGGGGGTCCAACCAACAATGCTCCTCCACGTACCAGTTCCGTGACTTGTTTCAAGTGTGGGGAATCTGGTCACTATATGCGTGAGTGTCCCCAGACCAACCCCAACCAGTCTGCTAAAGCTGTTGGCCGTGGCAAGCCGACAGGAAAACTATTCCACGCCAAGCCGGTCACCGCTTCACGTGGCCATGTCAACTGTATCTCTGCCGAAGAAGCTCAAGAGGATCCCAACGTCGTTCTCGGTACGCTTCTTGTTAATTTCCACCCGGCATCTGTTCTTTTCGATACAGGAGCCTCTCATTCTTTTATATCCAAAAATTATGCTCGTTTGCATAACGTCGCATTCGGTGATATGCCAACCTCTATGGTAATTCAAACTCCGGGATCCAAATGGCAAACTTCTAGAGTAAGCCATGGAAATGAAATCCAAGTCGACAGACTTGTTTTCCTCGCGTCTTTGATAGCCCTTAAATCTTCAGATATTAATATCATTCTGGGTATGGACTGGATGTCAGCTCATCAAGCCAAAATTGATTGCTTCTCTAGGACTGTTCAACTCACCCATCCTTCGGGGAAGATAGTCAATGTCTTGACCTGAATAGCCAAGCGACAATTATATTCTCTTAACGCCAGCCCTTTGCCAGACCTTGAGGACATTCCGGTAGTCCGTGACTTCCCGGATGTCTTCCCAGAGGAATTGCCAGGTGTTCCACCTGACAGGGATGTTGAGTTCGTAATAGACCTCATTCCAGGAACCGTTCCGATTGCTAGAAGACCCTATAAGATGGCACCCCTAGAACTAGCCGAGCTTAAGAAACAACTCGATGAGTCCTTGAAAACGGGTTTCATCCGCCCTAGTTCATCTCCGTGGGCTTGCCCCGTCCTATTCGTCAAGAAGAAGGATGGTACAAACCGGATGGTTGTAGATTACCGACCTGTCAATTTGGTCACAATCAAGAACAAATATCCGCTTCCCAGGATCAACGACCTGTATGATCAGCTCGCTGGATCCTCAGTCTTCTCCAAGATGGATTTGAGGTTAGGCTACCATCAAATCAAAATTAGAAACGGGGACATTCCTAAAACGGCCTTTGTTACTCGTTATGGCCAATACGAGTACACCGTCATGTCCTTCGGTTTAACCAATGCTCCAGCCACCTTTTCTCGGTTAATGAACTCAATCTTCATGGAGTATTTGGATAAATTCGTCGTGGTTTACCTCGATGATATACTCATCTACTCCAAGAATGAGGAAGAACATGCCGAACATCTAAGGCTAGTGTTGAAGAAACTTCGAGAGCATCGCCTTTATGCCAAATTTTCTAAATGTGAATTCTGGTTATCAGAAGTGACCTATCTGGGTCATGTAATATCTGGTAAAGGTATTGCTGTTAACCCTGAGCGAGTTCAAGCTGTCCTTAATTGGACTCTACCTGAATCGATCAAGCAAGTTCGGAGTTTTCTGGGCTTAGCGAGCTATTATCGTCGCTTTGTCGAGAACTTCTCCAAGGTTGCTAAACCTCTAACCGAACTCCTCAAGAAAGATAAGAAGTTCGAATGGACTCCACAATGTGAGCACAGCTTTCAGGAACTGAAAAGACGCCTGACCTCTGCTCCCGTACTGGTACCGCCAGACTTCTCCAAGGACTTTGTTATCTACTGTGACGCCTCGCGACAAGGACTAGGTTGCATCCTTATGCAAGATCGACATGTAATTGCCTACGCTTCACGGCAATTGAACCCACATGAGGAGAATTATCCTACTCATGATCTAGAGCTTGCAGCTGTAGTCTATGCACTTAAAACCTGGCGACATTACCTCCTCGGTAATCGTTGCGAAATATTCACTGATCACCAAAGTCTGAAGTACATCTTCACCCAACCGGATCTGAATCTCAGGCAAAGACGTTGGGTTGAGTTGATCACAGACTTCGATTTAGGGATAACCTACACCCCAGGGAAAGCCAACGTCATGGCTGATGCGCTAAGTCGTAAATCTTATTGTAACAACCTGATGTTACAACAAAGTCAACCGCTTCTCCATGAGGAATTTCGGAAGCTTAACCTTCACATTGTACCTCAAGGTTTTCTTTCCACCTTGGTAGCAAAACCTACTCTTACGGATCAAATCATCACTGCCCAAAAGCGAGATAAGGGAATATCTAAAATCAAAGAGAACATTGCTAGCGGAGGTGCTAGTTGTTTCTCCACAAATGATCATGGTGTTGTGTACTTTGAGAACCGTCTAGTGGTTCCCAAGAACCAGCATCTACGGCAGTTGATCCTTAGAGGCTCATGAATCTCCTCTCACTATTCATCCCGGTAGTACTAAGATGTATCAGGACCTACGCCAGAGGTTCTGGTGGACTAGGATGAAGAGAGAAATTGCTCAGTATATTGCTAATTGCGACGTCTGTCGTCGTGTAAAAGCAGAGCATCAATGGCCTGCTGGTACCCTTCAACCCTTAGCTATTCCTGAATGGAAATGGGATAAAATTGGTATGGATTTCATTACCGGTTTTCCCAGGACCAAGAGAGGGAATAATGCTATCTTCATCGTTGTCGATTGTCTTTCCAAAGTAGCCCATTTCTTGCCTGTTCGTGAGAGTATAACCGCTAGCCAGCTGGCAGACTTATACATCTCCCGTATAGTGTCTCTTCATGGTGTTCCTTTGGAAATCAACTCGGATCGAGGAAGTCTTTTCACCTCTCGATTTTGGGAAAGTTTCCAAAATGCTATGGGAACCCGTCTCTCCTTTAGCACCGCCTTCCACCCTCAGTCGAGTGGTCAAGTGGAACGCGTCAACCAAATTCTAGAAGACATGCTTCGAGCCTCTGTTATCTCGTTCGGAATGGACTGGGAGAAGTGCCTTCCATTTGCCGAATTCGCTTACAACAACAGCTATCAATCTAGCTTGGGTAAAGCCCCTTTTGAAGTTCTCTATGGACGACGGTGTCGAACACCCCTTAACTGGTCAGAGACCGGGGAAAGACAATTCTTTGGCCCGGATATGATTCAGGAAGCAGAAGAACAAGTTCGTATCGTTCGTGAAAAGTTGAAAACAGCCCAATCTCGTCAAAAGAGTCAATATGACCGAAAACATAAGGCTATGACTTTCGAGGTTGACGAGAAGGCTTATCTTCGGGTCACCCCTCTGAAGGGAACCCATCGTTTCGGTATCAAAGGCAAATTGGCTCCTCGTTACATTGGACCTTTTCGCATTCTCGCCAAACGAGGAGAAGTTGCCTACCAGTTGGAACTACCTCCGCACCTCTCCAGGGTCCACGATGTCTTCCACGTTTCTCAACTCAGGCGTTGCTTCTCGGATCCTATCCGTGGAGTGGACCACGAAACGCTTGATCTCCAAGATAATCTTACATATCGAGAGTACCCCATTCGTATCCTCGATCAGGCCGAACGTACCACCCGACGTCATAATATCAAGTTTCTCAAAGTTCAATGGTCGCACCATTCTGAGGATGAAGCAACCTGGGAAAGGGAGGATCGTCTTCGACTTGAGTATCCCGCCTTCTTCCCGGAGGAACCCAAATCTCGGGACGAGATTCTTTTGAGTGGGGGTGAGTTGTCACACCCTAGCTAGTCATGCATCAGAGTGTGTGCATCATGTTTAAATTTTCCATTTAATTTGAAATGGGGATCTGTGAAACCCTCAGAATCATTTTTGAAATGATCCAATTAAAAATTTCTCCAAAAGGGTCCAAGAAAATGCTCATGTTGCTCTCTGAAAATATTGGACAGAGATAAAAATCAAACCAATATTTTTAAGAGCTCATAGGTATTTATTTTGGGCATTTGGAATTAATGCATAAATATTTGCATTGGAAATATATTAATTATATATATTAATATATGTCCAAATATCATGCCAATTATAAAGGAGCTCTGGAATAGTATATCTAGCTCCTGCAAAAATTGGCATAAGATATATAAATGATTTAATATTTTATTTAAATCAAAACAAATGTCAGAAATTAGAAAACAGAAATAATTAAAAAGGGAGAAGCTTACCTGGGCTCCTCCCTGTGCGGCCCAGCCAGCTGGCCGGCCCAGCAAGCCAGCCCAGCCCACCACCGCCGTCGTCCTCCTGGCGCCAGTCGGCCAGGCGTGTGGCCGGCGCGCGCGCACGGCCGGAGCGCCACGCCACCAGCTCGTCTGCCTGCCTCCCCCGCCAGCGCGACGCCGCGACGCTTCTTCTCGGTGCCGCCCCGATCCCCTGGCCTTATCCCCCCTCTCTCCCGTGCTGCTCCCTCTCTCTCTCTCACGGCCGAACACCACCGTCGCCGCCGTTCGCCATAGCAGCCGTCACCGGCCACCCCTCGCTCCCCCGACTAGCTCAGGAGCTCCGCCTCGACCCCCTCTTCCTCCCCACCGCTCCACGGCTCTCCGGAAGCCCTGCATCGCCGCCTACGTCGCCGTTCCCCTCCTCGGCCACCGGAGATCATCGCCGTCGATTCGCCGTCTCCAGCGCGTCCCCGAGCCCGCTTCGACGCCCACTGCAACCGCGGTGAGCTCCGCCACCGTTTCCCCCTCTTTTTCCCCTCGTTCCCGCGCCGTAACCTCGTTCCCACCACGGCCGAACCCCCGCCGTCGCCGAGCTCGCCGTCGACGCAGCTCCGGTGACCATTTGGTCACCCCGGCGAGTCCAACAAGTTCGTAAGGCCCCGTAGAGCATCCCTAGCGCCTCGCTTAGCTCGCCTTCGAGCTCCAACCCCGTTTCCACGCACGACCGAACCCCGGCGGCCGCAGCCGAGCTCGCCGCCGTCGACTCCGGCCACCCCAGGCCCAGCCACGGCCACCGTCCGACGCGCCATCGAGCTAGCTATCCAACGCACCTAGCCGCACGCCGTTTGGAGCACCACAGAGGAAACCCGAGGCCCCTGTACGCCGCGGACCTCGCCGGCGACTAACCGCCGGCAGGTTTGACTTGTCTGACCTGGGGTTTGACCCCCCCAGGGTCACTGACGCGTGGGCCCTGTCGGCCAGGTGGTCAGTTAGTGCTAATTACTGTTAGTCAACCCCCCTGACACTGACAGTGGGCCCCAGCGCCACTAATTCCTAATTAGGATTAATTTAACCCTGTTTAACCCCCCCTGTCACTGACGTGTGGCCCCCACACGTCAGGTTTGACCCCAGACAGCCGCAGTTGACCACTGACGTCATGCTGACGTCATGCTGGCGCAATAATTATATTTCTGGATTTAATTTAAATCAGGAAATTCCAGAATATAATTTAAACTTCAAAAATTCATAACTTTTATTCTGTAACTCCAAATTGGACAAATTATATATGAAAAATGATCAGAAAAATCCAATCTATCCATCTGTACTATTTTCATGCATGATCAAACAAGTTAAATTGATGTTTTAAGCAGAACAAGGAAAAGCACTTTAAAAGGCCATGTTTGAGTTTGAAATTTGAATCTTTGATTCAAATTTGTTCAAACCCTTCTGGTTTTAGTTGCATTAGCCCAACACACTCATATTGCCATGTTTCATGCATGCATCATATTGTTGCACATTGTTTGGTGATGGTTGTGTATCGATGTCCTTTGCGACAGGTTCTGCCTCCGAGGAGTACCGTGATTACCCTAACGAAGAACCGTATCAGTGCATCGAACCATCAGGCAAGCAACCAACCATTTGATCATATCGATACAATCCCATGTTCTCGCTCCTGCTCTCTTTTACTGCATTAAGACAACGCGTTTCAAACTGCTGTGTGCTACGGTAGTTGAACCCATTTCCTCTGCATGACCTGTCATTGCCACAGTAACTAGATGAAACCCACTAGCATGTGTAGGAGTTGATTGAGCCATATGTATGTGTTGTTCCTACCTTGCTATGCCTGCTATGCTTAGAGTCGTGTCAGGTCTGGTTCATCTGGGTGATGGGCTAGAGTGAAATGATTATGTCGGTAATGAGAGTGGTGTGGTGAACACGATTTGGTAAAGGTATCGATGAGAGGCCATGTAGGAGTACATGGTGGGTTGTTTCATTGAAGCCGACCTTAAGCACTGAGATCTGTATGTGTGATTTAAGATACAGCTACTACCATGCATTGGGCCCTGAAATATGACCCCGCTCGACTTCTTATTCACCCTAGCTCTCTGTCCAGGAGTTGCAAGTAGTTTCTGGTGTTTGTAGCCTACTGGAGGCCGTGGACAGCGCTGACCGTAGGGGTGGGCTGTGATGCGGTAGGTACGTGGCACGGTGTACCGAATACCCGTTAGGTATCTCGGGAACCCTGTTCACATCGTTCGGGGCCGTATGGGAAACCTCGGCCGGACTCCCTGCGGATGGAACCTGAATAGGCGATAAACCTGGACTAGAGGCTTAAGTGTTTAGGTAGGTCGTGGTCTACACCCACGTCGGCTTTCGCTTGAAGTCTGCCGAGCACATGTCGTGTGCAGACGCTAAGTGGTGGAAACATGTATGAAGAAGTACACCCCTGCAGGGTTAACATGATCTATTCGAATAGCCGCGTCCGCGGTAAAGGACTACTTGGTTGCCTATACAGTTCATAGACAAGTAAATGGAAACTGCTAAAAGCCTCAAGATAAGTGTGAGTGCCGAGGATGGCTCTTCCGTAGGAAGACGGAGGTGGATCCTCGGTAGTGTATTGAAGTGGTGAGTAGTGGACTCGTGTGCGCAAAACCATTTCAAGTTGGAGTATCGTAGGATAATCTAGCCAAGAGTCAAAGCTGGCTTGCTGCAATAACTCCACCAACCCTTCTTGATAATATGCATGTATGTAGGATCTGATGTAAGTCTTGCTGAGTACCTTTGTACTCATGTTGCTATAATCTACATTTTTACAGAAGACGCTGCAACCCCTTCTGATGGGTTCTATGTAGACGTTGACATCAACGAGTAGGCTAAAGACCCAGGTGGTGACCCTGAGCTTGTGAAGGACCTTGTAGTATAGCTAGGCTTTCCAAGCCTCTTTTATTTTACTAGTTGTCTGTACTCAGACAAGTTACTTCCGCTGCTGGTTTGTATGACTGTATGACTTGTATGTTGGGTCGTGAGACCCGTACCTTTGTGTATGTTATGTATGGCTCCCTGAGCCTTAAATAAAGTACTTGTGTCGTAGAGTCATGTTGTGATGCTTCGTTGTATTTGCACATATCGAGCATATTGTGTGTATGATTGAAATGCTTGGTATGTGTGGGATCTGACTATCTAGTTGTTTATCTTTAGTAGCCTCTCTTACCGGGAAATGTCTCCTAGTGTTACCGCTGAGCCATGGTAGCTTGCTACTGCTCTGGAACACTTAGGCTGGCCGGCATGTGTCCTTCTTCGTTCCTGTGTCTGTCCCTTCGGGGAAATGTCACGCTTTGAGTACCGGAGTCCTGTTAGCCCGCTACAGCCCGGTTTACCGGAGTCCTGCTAGCCCAGTGCTACAGCCCGGACCCACTTGCTGATGACCGACACGTTCGAAGCTGGGTCATGGATGCCTGTCCCTGTAAGTCTGTGCCACTTTGGGTTTACGACTAGTCATGTCAGCCCGGGCTCTTTATCATATGGATGCTAGCGACACTATCATATACGTGAGCCAAAAGGCGCAAACGGTCCCGGGCAAAGGTAAGGCGACACCCGTGGGGATACCGTGCGTGAGGCCGCAAAGTGATATGAGGTGTTACCGGCTAGATCGATGTGACATCGAGTCGGGGTCCTGACATGGCGCACCGACGGGGGGTGCGCCATTGCTATATAAAAAAAGATTACTAATGGCGCACCGACGGGGGGTGCGCCATTAGTAAGCTTCCGCCCTAGCTAATTCCTCCCTCTCCCTCGCCAGATCCCCTTCATCCCTCTCTCCCTCGCCAGATCCACCCACACACTGCCCCGACCCATGACGCTGCCGCCTCGACCCCCGCCGGACTCCACCCCCGCCACCCCCGCGCCCCTGCACCCCCCACCCCCACCGGACTCCAGCCCCACGCCCCCGCGCCCCCACCCCGACCCTCGCCAGACTCCACCCCCGCCGCCCCCGCGCCCCCGTTGCGGCACCATCGCTATTCTCATCACCGACCTCGCCCGTCACGCCGCGGCTTTGTGCTCCGGCTACTCCCGCCCCTCGCGCGCCCACAAACGGCGGCGAAGGTGCCCGGGTCCCCCGCTCGCCGTCTCCTCCGACTCCTCCAAGCTCCTCGACTCCTCCTCGACCGGCGGCGGCGCCAACCCTGACGAGGAGCCCGTCCTGCCCCTCCTCCAGGAACTCATAGTAAGTTTGATTTGCAATGCACTACTCCAAATCCTTGTCAAGTAGCTGATGTTGATTGCCGCAAAAAAGTAGTTGTTGTTGATGTAGTCTGAATTTAGAGTGGAATCCTGCAGTTGATGTAGTCCAGTATGTCAGATTTGATTTAGTCTGAATTTAGAGCTGCATGTAGTGCCAAACTGGATGATGTAGTGCTCTGAATTTAGAGGTTTATGTAGTGCCAAACTGGATGTAGTGCCAAATTCTGCAGTATGTAGACTCTATTTTGAAATTCAGAGATAATGAAAAGATCAGCTGAGATTAATACCAGAAAACTGAATAGTGGAGTACTGCTCACTAAAAAAGTGGAGTATTCACTCAAATTTTTGTATCTCAGTTTAAGTTACTGAATTTGCAAGGACTGTTCAGAGTAGATTTTTGGTTGAATTACAGTGCTTTCAATCAATTTGCAACATTTGTCATTGTCAGATCATCACAAGCTAGAATTCCATCAAAGTGAGTAATACTTTCACTATCCTAATGCTTTATAAATGCAGAGAGGATGCTCGTTTTTTTGTAACCTGTAGATGCCATGCTCAATTTTTTGGTAAAGCTAGAATTCCATATATTGTCTGCTTGTGTGATGCACTGCTGTTGTATATTCCAGTGCCCGTGATCTGTTTCATAGTACTACATTAATATACTGTAAAATGTTGTTTTGTTCAGCAAAAAGTAGTTTCTTAAAACAGTCGTTTTGTCTTTTGATGATCCTTTGTTTATTCGTCCTTTAAGCATGTTATTTTCTGGAGTGTCCATGGAAATATGAGTAGAGTAGCTAAATTGTCTAAGCATACAGTAACGGATGCCTCACTCTTGAATGCCCTAGATCTGTTCAGAAGGGCCATTGTTAGCAACTTGTTACCGAATTCATAATATTTCTCACAGCTGGTAGGGGGTTTGTACCACACGGAGCAGATGAGCTTGGATCGGAGCTAAGATAACCAGTTTGCTGGGTTTTGTCTCCGACCATCGTGTCGTGATGATTTTGCAGGTACCCCGAGAGGCCCTTGAGTTTGCCAGAATGTCGATTAACTTCTGTTCCAGCAAATTCGGTACTCCATATGTCCTATTTTCAGCAAAGGTCATGCTGAAATTTCCCGTGAATTTTAGCATGACTTTGCTAAAAATAGGACATATGGGGTACTTGCGACTAATGCATGGGCCGGGGTATCTTAGTACTTAGTTAAGTAGGATCAACTGCCCCGCCATTCTTGCTGCATTAAACCATAGGTGGCAATAGAGCCAAGTGATTAGGCCCAACTTAGAATTCTCCTTAGCATCGATAAACCCTAGATGATAAACCCAACATAGGTGGCAATAGAGCCAAGTGATTAGGCCCAACCTAGGGTGCCTCGGCATCGATAAACCCTAAATTATGAAAACTTAACTTAGCATTTTAGGGTGCCTCGGTGTCGACAAACCCTAAATGATGAAACCTTGGCTTTTAGGGTGCCTCGGTGTCGCGATGAGAACCTAAATGATGTACGCTTAGGCTTTTAGGGTGCCTCGACGTCGACAAACCCTAAATGATAAAAGCTTAGCTTTTAGGATGCCTCGGTGTCGACAAACCCTGAATGATGAGACCATGATCTTGTTCCTTGACAATAACCAACTTTTTGACCAAACTTTTTTCCTATTTAGAGCGAAACATGGCCCACAACGATGAGCCCGGCGGTTGAGCGGCAAGCAATTCTAGGAGCTGTCCCAAGAGTTGGAGTAAGAACCTCACCGCTATGAGGACGCCGTGGAAGACACCGATCCTGACTACACAACCCCTAGTGGCGTCGAGGATGACAGCACTGATGATGGTGTCACGGATGCCACCACTGATGATGGCGGCGCATGCACAGATGGCAGCCAACCAAAGAGGCAACGGAAGGACCAGCGCCCGAGCGTGCTCGGCACCATCAGGTAGGAATTTACTGAAGTGAACTCCGACGGGCATCCGACGGCGCCCAAAGAAGTAGTCAAGGGGTACTCGGTTCAGCTAGGGTGCATTCTCCGGAGCACCGTCTCGATCAACACCGAGAACCTAAGGCATAAGGACCAAGGGAATTTGGGCAGCCTCCTCTTCACGAAGCTGCACGAACGATACAAGTTCCCCGCTGAGTTTGCAAACACACGCCTCTCAAGGAATAAAGTGAATGGTGCCGCCCTCACGAGGATGATCACGGCCCTGTCTACTTGGAAAAGCACGGTGAAGGCAATGATTGAAAAAGGTGATAGTTATGAGAAGATCAAGGTGAAATATCCTTTGATGAGCGAAGATGACTACAAGGAGTTCAAGATCAAGTGCGAGAGCAGCGCAACCTCCGAATCAAGTCAGTGGGGGAAAGAAATGCGGAAGTTGAACTTAGGGGTCCACCAACTCGGTCCCGGCGGTTACAGAGTGGCGGAGCCTATATGGGACAAGGAGGATGCGGAGCGTGCCGAGCAAGGCCTACCGCCCCGCTTCGAGAAATACCATGACAAGCAGACCAGGAACTTTCTCAGGGCACGGTAAAAGGAGGACCCGGTAACAAAGGAGCTTACCATGGATCCGAAGCCCAGGGCGCTTGAGCTTGTTCTGGTAAGGAATACATCCCCCGTGTAATTAGCTCCATATGGTTGCATTCTAATTAATCCCCAATATTTCTAAATGGTTCATGTTCCTTCCGCAGGACAATGAAAGCAGTAGCGTGGGGTCATCTCAGAGCTCCCCTTTCGACACCCCTTTAAATAGGGCGTTGAACGTAATGAAAAACAAGGATAAGCTCAGTAAGCCGACGTCAGCTGGTCGTGTGGCCGGCAAAGGCTTGTCCACAAAATGGTCGGCATACTATATCGCTGGTGGGCGAAAGGAGAAAAAGACCAGCTCGGAAAGCCAGTCACGCGAGGTTGAAGCACTCAAGGCACAAGTGGCACAGATTCCAGAGATTGTCCAAGAGCAAGTTCAACAACAACTGGGAACGACGCTCAACGCCATGGTGCCTATGTTGATTCATGGGCTAACGACGTGGATTGCGGGCGGCCAACAGGGGCATCCCCCGGTTCCCAGCTTCACGGCCAGCAACTCGCACAACGCGCAGGCGGCACCATTGGTGTCTCCGGCGGAGGCGGTATTCGTGTCTCCACCGCCGGCATGGGCATTGGAACTTAATGCACCCGGGTGTACACCGGCCGGCACCTCGCCAGCAAGCGGCTCCTCCTTCAGTTGCACGCCCGCTGTTGGCGGTGCCTCGACATTAGCCGAGCTCAACATCATCACGGTAACTAAGCCTCTCAGCCGATGACTTCATCTCCTTGCCTTTGACTGGGCATCCCTGACGCCCTACATGTTTTCGCAGGGCGCGGCCGATGTTCCTTGCACTCTCCTACACTTCGTGGGCGGCGAGTTGGTCGATGTCGCCAAGGGAAGAATCGTTCAACCGGGCAACCCCGTGTTCCACGGTAATCCGATGCCACCCACAGTGTATAGGGTTGAAGTGGTTCGGGTGCTGCCAGGCTGCGACGAGCTGTTACCTCCGATTCGACCCGCTGGGGCCGACGAAGAAGGTGAGATGACCCTCAGCGCCTGCGTAAGCTGCCCCTGCTTTGGCCGAAGAGCCAGATTGGTTTGGGGGCGGGGGACACCACCCCACAGACAAGACCGCCAGTCGTGCCAGCGCCAAGCCATGGCAAGAACGCCGCAACGCTACCGAACATGCCGGACATCCCTATGGCACAGGATCCGGACATGCATAAAGCATAGGATCCGGACGATGACGACAACGATGACGATACATTTACCAACATCGATAAGTATTTTGCCGAACATGGATACGGTGATGATTTCTGCGGGCCTCCTTCTCAAGAACCCAACCAAGACGACCGCGATCTAGCTGGTACGGCAGAGAAACCCAATTGCAACAGGCGTCGTCTGGCGTTCAGTTCTCAGGAGACGCCTCCAGCTGCCGCCTTCACTGAGCCTTAGATAGCTGAGGTGCGAAATATTATCAGCCCCAACACGCTCAAGAAGGCGGTCTGTAAGCAGAACTCGGTCCCATTACAGCAGATCAAGAAGAAGGGATGGAAACGAAAGGCTAAAAGGGCGCCGGTGCGAGCCAGCCAACACCGAGTACGATCCGTGCTCAGGACGGGCCACCTTCACCTAAGGATATCTCGAGGAGGGTCCATGTGGCGGGTAGGGCGATGCTACCGACAAATATGCTCAATGCTGCAACCGGTGCTATGCGGAGTCTGCATGACAATGTTCTTAATTTGGAGAAGCGGTGTCTCAGAGAGAATGATGTAGCATACCC
This sequence comes from Triticum aestivum, assembly GCF_018294505.1. NCBI lineage: Eukaryota > Viridiplantae > Streptophyta > Magnoliopsida > Poales > Poaceae > Triticum > Triticum aestivum. The sequence continues at coordinate 379,565,573 of NC_057812.1, read as the reverse complement.
GGTTTTCGTGGCCAAGTTGCCAGAGGGCAAGGGCTTTGTGGATGGCGCCATCGGGGGTACGATCGTCCTGCGGTTTGATGACATCTTTCCTATGTTTAACCTTCATCAGCTGCACTACACCTTCGTTCGGCTGTTTTCGCTGAGTATGGAGATGCGGATCATTAGAGACAAGACCCCGGACATCGTGATAGTCGACCCCTTCTACATGTGTGCCAAGCTCTTGGGCAGCGCTGGGGACCGCCAAGTCGTGAGTTCACACCTCGAAGGCGTCGTTCTAGCAAACCCAGATAAGGATAACTTCCTCGTGTCTTACTTTCCCGAGTAAGTCATCCCTTAACCGCCCCATAACATATGATTTCTTAGATTTCAATCATTTTTTCTTCTAACATTCTGTGTTCTGTGCAGTGACACACATTGCACACTCATCCTCTTAAGTCCGAAATATTCCATGGCCACGTATTTCGACCCGAACCGTGACTCCAAGATAGACTACACAAATATCAAGAAAGTTCTTGATGATGTTCTCCCCGGCTATGCCAAATCTGGAGGCACCTTCACCAGGCCAGTTCGTAGGTACGACAGACACGTGTTCGCCCACAATACTAAGTTCTGCTGCGTCAAGCAGCCGCCTGGCGGTCAGAAGGATGCCTACTACGCCCTCCATCACATGCGAGCGATCGTACGGAAACATCATCACCTTCTGCTACCAGATAATCTCAAAGATTAGGCCACAAGCTTGTCGGCAATCCAGGACGCGGACATCAGACAAGAATTCTTTCGCATCTAGTCGGAGTTTGCGGAAATCATCCATCAAGATGTCCTTCATACCTCGGGGCAGTTCTACCTTAGATATCAACCGTCCAACAGTGAGATAGACAACGCTACAAATGCAGGCTGACAACGCCCGCGATTTCATGACCATCACGACAGATGGCGGCTTCATCCACGCTCCGGTCCCATGAGTCGAGTTGAAAGTAGTGATGCTATGTGTAGTTCTGAAACATTGATTGGCTCATGTTGTAATTAAAATTTAATGAATTGTATGTCTCTTTGGTTTGGACACTCGTTCAACTTAGATGTAATCGATGCTATTTATTAGTAGGACCATGAATCGTGCTATTAATGTCTTGCTTTTCTTTTCCGATCCTTTTGTTGCATACTTATATATTGCTCATGTATTGTCTGTTGTTTGGCTTGTGCATAGAGATGCCATCGTATGTCGTGTACAAGGGTAAGGTTCCCGGAGTCTACGACGACTAGGAGGAGTGTCGGAGACAGGTTCACCGTTTCAACGGTAACAGTTACAAATGGTACACCACTTGGGCAGAGGCGGAATCTAGATACGCCCGCTATCTAGTGGGAGAGAGGAGGGAGCGTTGGAGGAACCGGATGAAGACCAGTTTCATCGTGATGATGCTCATCGTGATGACCGCAGCTCTCTTCTATGTGATGGTAGTTTAGATGATCGATATCGACTTGTAATGTGAAGACAAACTCGCTACTCGTGGTCTCAAGACTTGTAATGTTCTATCTTTGTTTGGTCTTTTGAATTCGGAGACTAATATGATGAATTGTATTTGGAGACTAATCTTCTATTGTATTCGATGAATCTGTTTTGGGTGTGTGGTGATGTCTATATTCTGTCCAATAATATATTTTGTAACCTGTGCAAAAATCAAAAAAGTAAAAAAACTAATATTCATACTAATGGTGCATCATCTCAAAGTGGGCCATTAGTATGCCGAAGGGGATATTAATGGCGCATCACTACACAGTGTGCCATTAGTATGCCAAAGGATACTAATGGCACATCACCCCACAGTGCGCCATTAGTATGCCAAAGCACATGGGTAAATATGGCCCCCCGGGAGGCATACTAATGGCGCATGTTGGTCTATACTAATGGCGCACGGCGTGGTGCACCATTAGTATACAATACTAGTGGCGTGGTACTAGTGGCGCACTAGTAGTGCGCCATTAGTAGGCAAAACTGGTGCGCCACTAGTAGGCCTTTTCCTAGTAGTGGACTCAATCATCCTATCAAGAAGATCGCCAACTTCCAACCATGCTTGAACCTCATCGACTTAGTGCATCAAGCTACCAAGGCGGAACGTCAATTGCAAGATGACTTCAAGTATGCCAAGTTCTCATCCAAGTCCTATGGCTTCTCCAACACTCAAGCTTCAATGACTCCAACACCTTCTACCTCGATCAAGCCATCTACAAGCAACGGCGACAAGTCAAGTTAGAAGAAAACTTGACAACCTCAATCCGTCCTCCTACAACAAGCAACTTCAAGTCGAGAGCTTCATCATCCTCTACCCCAACTGATGAGACCATCAAGACAAGTTCCTTCAAATGCTTCACATGTGGAGGCCAAGGCCACAAGTCCTTTGAGTGTACCAACAAGCGTACCATGATCTTCAACGGTGATGGTACATACGAATCCATGAGTGAAGGAGAAATGGAAGCACTTGAGCAAGTGGGCATGCACCAGCAAGTGAACGAAGATGAAGAGGATCAAGTCTTTTGTGACGAATATTCAAGCCCCACTCTTGTTGTCTCCAAGGTCTTGACTCTTCAACATCAACAAGAAGAAGACCAAAGATGCTATTTCTTTCATACAAAGGCTGACATCAATGGAAGGTCCGTCAAGGTCATCATCGATGGAGGGAGTTGTCATAACTTGGCAAGCGAAGAACTATGCTCCGAGCTCCAATTGGCCAAGATGAAGCACCCACATCCCTACAAAGTTCAATGGCTAAGCGAATCTGGCACTATCCAAGTCGAGCATAGAGTACAAGTTTCCTTTAAGATCGGAGCTTACGAAGACACTTTGGAGTGTGATGTCGTTCCAATGTCCATTTGCCACCTTCTTCTTGGGTGACCATGGCAATTTGATCGAGGTGTCATCAACAATGGCCAAACGAATCACTATGTCTTCAAGATGAAAGGAAAGGAGTACGTGCTTCGACCTATGTCTCCAAGCCAAGTGATCGTGGGTTAGCATTGGTTTTAGCTCATTTGAGATAGAGCTTTGCTCATCCATCCGGATCTACTCCACCGAGAGAGACCACGGCCTCTTCGGAGAAGATCCACCTTAGATTCAAGACCCCTCACGGGAAGATCCCTCACGGATTCAAGGCCTCCTCACGGAGAAGAACTGGTTACCCTATGTATCGTCCCTTGTTGGATTTGGACCGTGTGATCTCTATGTGTACCCGGATCTAGCATATGTGTGACGTAATCTCGTTGGTTTGAGTGATTCTCTTGTGTTTCCCTTCATGTTTTCCCCTTGTGTTCTTCGTGTTCATCCTGGGATCCGCTCCTTTAGTGAAAGATCGGCCGTATATGGTTCCACCTTATATCACAATGTTTACACTCACCATAATCTCTGAGATTTCCTTTCAAAGGAGTGCCAAACTTGTCTGAAAAGCAGCGGCAAATGATGTTCTTTGACTTTCAGGGGCAATCATTCCTGCTTAGGGGCCAAATTTAAGGGTCCTCCGGGCATCTTGCCGCAAGTGGGGAGTACTTTCTAGATTCTCACGCTCTATCGCGAGCATTTTGAGTACTTGTGGGTCCCAAACGGACTCCAAATGACAAAGTTATGACCATTTTAGTGAACACTGGTCCTTTATATGGAGGTCCTTGAAAGAACTTCATTTTCCAGTGACACATTCCAGTGTGTCGCCCTGAAAATTTGTGTCCTCCATATTGGTGATATTGTTTCCACATATATATTCACCGATGCGAGGAATGCCCTCTTGTTACTAGCTATCACGCATGTACATTATGGCATGCGACAAAGAGCAAAAAAGGAGAATAAGGCTTATAGTCACAGTACTTTCTTGAATTTACTACCAAATGGGATTCCTTGGATCATAGAGCATGTGCAGAATGCAACATTTTTTTATTAACTGGCGGACTAATGATTACACTCACCATAATCTGTCGGATTTCCTTCCAAAGGAGTGCCAAACTTGTCTGAAAAGCATAAGAGAATGATGTTCTTTGACTTTCAGGGGCAATCATTCCTGCTTAGGGGCCGAATTTGAGGATATTCTAGGCCTCTGGGCTCAAGCCGGGAGTATTTTCTAGATTCCCACGCTCGTCGCGGGTATTTTGAGTACTTATGGGTCCGAAACAGACTATGAATGAGAAAGTTATGACCGCTTTAGTGAACACCAGTACTTTATATGGCAGTCTTTGAAAGAATTTCATTTTCCCGTGATGCGTTCTAGCGCACCGCCCCAAAAATTTATGTCCTCTATAGTGCAGATATTATTTTCACATATATGTTGACCGATGCCATGAATGCCCTGTTGTTATTGGTTGTCACACACGTACACTATGGCATGCTACACGGCGAAAAGAAGAGGCATAAGGCTTAAATTCACCAAACTTTCTTGAATTTACTACCAAATGGGATTCCCTAGATCATAGAGCATGTGCAAAATGCAACAATTGTCCTTACCAGGCGGACTAATGTTTACACTTACCAAAATCTTTTGGATTTACTTCCAAAGGAGTGCTGAACTTGTTTGAAAAGCAGTAGCGAATGATGTTCCTTGACTTTCATGGGCAATATTTCCTGCTTAGGGGCCGAAATTGAGGATATTCCGGGCCTCTTGGCAAAAGCCGGGAGTATTTTCTCGAATTCTACCCTCGTCGCGGGAATTTTGAGTCTTGTGGATCCACAATAGACTACAAATGACAAAGTTACAATCTCTTTAGTGAACACCGGTACTTTCTATGGCAGTCCTTGAAAGAATTTCATTTTCCCGTGAAGCGTTCTCGCATGCCGCCCCGAAATTTTGTGTCCTCCATAGGGGAGCTAATATTTCCACATATATATTGACCGATGCCAGGAATGCCCTCTTGTTATTGGATGTCACACACGTATGTTACGGCATGCCAAATGGTAGAAACAAGGAGAATAAGGCTTATGGTCGAAGTATTTTCTTGAATTTACAACCAAATGGGATTCCCCAGATCATAGAGCATGTGCAGAATGCAATGTTTGTCCTTACCATGTAGACTAATGTTTACACTCACCGTAATCTCTCGGATTTCCTTCCAAATGAGTGCAAATGGGTATAGAAACCAGTCAGAAAAGCAGCGGCGAATGATGTTCTTTGACCTTCAGGCGCAATAATTCTGCATATGGGCCAAATTTGAGAGCCCTCTGAGACTCCTAGTGCAAGACGTGAGTATTTTCTAGATTCCCATGCTCGTCACGAGCATTTTGAGTACTTGTGGGTCCGAGACGGACTCCGAATGACAAAGTTAAGACCGTTTTAGTGAACATCAGTTCTTTATATGGCAGTCCTTGAAAGAACTTCAATTTTCCAGTGACGCGTTCTGGCGCACCGCCGTGAAATTTTGTTTACTCCATAGTGGCAATATAGTTTCCACATATATATTGACCTATGCCAGGAATGCCCTCTTGTTATTGGTTGTCACACACGTAATTTACGACATGCCACACAGCGAAAACAAGGAGAATAAGGCTTATAGTCGCCGTATTTATTTGAATTTACAACCAAATGGGATTCTTCGGATCATAGGGCATGTACAGAAGGCAACATTTGTCCTTACAAGGCAGACTACTGTTTACACTCACCATAATCTCTCGGATTTCCTCCCAAAGGATTGCCCAACTTGTCTGAAAAGAAGCAGCGAATGATGTTCTTTGTTTTTCAGGGGCAATAATTCCTACTTATGGGCCGAATTTGAGGGTATTCCAAGCGTCTTCGCTCATGCTGGGAGTATTTTCTATATTCCCAAGCTCGTCGCCGGCATTTTGAGTACTTGTGGGTCCAAAACAAACTACAAATGACAAAGTTATGACCGCTTTAGTGAACACCCGTACTTTGTATCGCAGTCCTGGAAAGAACATCATTTTCCCGTGACACATTCTGGTACGCCGCCCCAAAATTTTGTTACCTCCATTGTGGACATATTATTTCCACATATATGTTGATCAATGCAGGGAATGGCCTCTTGTTATTGGCTATCACACACATATGTTACGGCATGCCATAGAGTGAAAACAAGGAGAATAATGCATATTCGTCGTATTTTCTTGAATTTACAACCATATGGGATTTCTCGGATCATAGAGCATGTGCAGAATGCAAGACTTGTCCTTACTGGGCGGACTAATGTTTACACTCATCATAATCTCTCAGATTTCCTTTCAAAGGAGTGCCAAACTTGTTTGAAAAGCAGTAATGAATGATGTTCTTTGACTTTCGGGGGCAATCATTCCTACTTAGGGGCCAAATTTGAGGGTCATCCGGGCATCTTCGCGCAAGCGAGGAGTACTTTCTAGATTCTCACGCTCTATTGCGAGCACTATGAGTGCTTTTGGGTCCAAAACGGACTCCAAATGACAATGTTTTGACCATTTTAGTGAACACCGGTCCATTGTATGGCGGTCCTTGAAAGAACTTCATTTTTCGGTGACACATTCTGGTTTGCCACCTCGAAAATTTGTGTACTCCATAGTGGAGATATTTTTTTTCCGCATATATTGACCAATGCCAGGAATTCCCTCTTGTTATTGGCTATCAGGCATATATGTTACGGCGTGCGACACAACGAAAATAAGTAGAATAAGGCTTATAGTCGCCATACTTTCTTGAATTTACACCAAATGGGATTCTCCGAATCATAGAGCATCTGCAGAATGCTACATTTTTTCTTACCAGACGGACTAATGTTTACACTCACCATAATCTCTCGGATTTCCTTCCAAAGGAGTGCCAAACTTGTCTGAAAATCAGCGGCGAATGATGTTCTTTGACTTTCAGGGGCATTATTTCCTGCTTAGGAGCCGATTTTGAGGATATCCTAGGCCTCTTGGCTCAAGCCGGGATTATTTTCTAGATTCCCACGCTCGTCACGGATATTTTGAGTACTTGTGGGTTCGAAACAGAGTACGAATGACAAAGTTATGACCGCTTTAGTGAACACCGGTACTTTATATGGCAGTCCTTGAAAGAACTTCATTTTAACGTGACACGTTCTCGCGCGCCGCCCCGAAATTTATGTCCTCCATAGTGGAAATATTGATTTCACATATATGTTGACCGATGCCAGGAATGCCCTCTTGTTATTGGTTGTCACGCACGTACGTTATGGCAAGCCACACAGCGAAAACAAGGGGAATAAGGCTTAAAGTCACCGAACTTTCTTGAATTTACTACCAAATGGGATTCCCCGGATCATAGAGCATGTGCAGAATGAAAAATTTGTCCTTACTAGGCGGACTAATGTTTACACTTACCAAAATCTCGCGGATTTCCTTCCAAAGGAGTGCCAAACTTGTTTCAAAAGAAGTAGCAAATGATGTTCTTTGACTTTGAGGGGCAATAATTCCTGCTTAGGCGATGAAATTGAGGGTATTCCGGGCCTCTTGGCACAAGCTGGGAGTATTTTCTAGATTTCCACCCTCATCGCGGGCATATTGAGTACTCGTGGATCCGCAATAGACTATAAATGACAAAGTTACGACCGATTTAGCGAACATCGGTACTTACTATAGAAGTCCTTGAAAGAATTTCATTATCCCGTGAAGCGTTCGGGCATGCCGCCCCGAAACTTGGTGTCCTCCATATTGGAGATACTGTTTCCACATATGTATCAACCGATGCCAGGAATGCTCTCTTGTTATTGGCGGTCACACACGCACATTACGACATGACACATGGAAAAACAAGGAGAATAAGTCCTATAGTCGCCGTATTTTTTTGAATTTACAACCAAATGGAATTCCCCGGATCATAGAGCATGTGCAGAATGCAACGTTTGTCCTTAATAGGCGGACTAATGTTTACACTCACCATAATCTCTCAGATTTCCTTCGAAAGGAGTGCCAATGGGTTCAGAAACTTGTCTGAAAAGCAGCGGCGAATGATGTTCTTTGACTTTGAGGGACAAACATTCCTGCTTAAGGGACGAATTTGAGGGTCCTCCGAGCCTCCTGGTGCAAGCGAGGAGTGCTTTATAGATTTTCACGATCGTCGCGAGCATTTTGAGTACTTATGGGTCCGTAATGGACTCCGAATGACAAAGTTGTGATCGTTTCAGTGAACACCGGTCCTTTATATGGCAGTCCTTGAAAGAACTTCATTTTCTGGTGAAGCGTTTGGGCGTTGCGCTGAAAATTTGTTTCCTCCATAGTGGTGATATTGTTTCCAGATATATATTGACCGATGCCAGGAATGCCTTCTAGTTATTGGCTGTCACGCACGTACGTTACGTCATGCCACACAGCGAAAACAAGGAGATTAAGGCTTATAGTCGTTGTATTTTCTTGAATTTACTACCAAATGGGATTCCCCGGATCATCGAGCATGTGCAGAATGCAGCATTTGTTCTTACCAAGCGGACTAATGTTTACACTCACCATATTGTCTCGGATCTCCTCCCAAAGGAGTGCCAAACTTGTCAGAAAAGCAACAGCGAATAATGTTCTTTGACTTTCAAGGGCAAAAAATCCTTCTTAGGGGCCGAATTTGAGGGTATTCCGGGCCTGTTCGCTTAAGACGGGAGTATTTTCTAGATTCCCACGCTTGTCTAGGACATTTTGAGTACTTGTGGGTCCGAAACAAACTAGAAATCACAAAGTTATGATCGCTTCACTGAACACCCGTACTTTATATGGCAGTCCTTGAAATAACATCATTCTCCCGTTACACTTTCTGGTGCGCTGCCCTGACATTTAGTGTTCTCCATAGTGGAGATATTCTTTCCACATATATGTTTACTGATGTAGGGAATGGCCTCTTGTTATTGGCTATCACAAACGTACGTTACGACATGGCATACAGTGAAAACAAGGAGAGTAATGCATATTCGTCTGATTTTCATGAATTTACAACCAAATGGGATTCCACTGATCATAGATCAGGTGTAGAATGCAAGACTTGTCCTTACCAGGCGGACTAATGTTTACACTCACTATAATCTCTTAGATTTCCTTCCAAAGTAGTGCCAAACTTGTCTGAAAAGCAGTGACGAATGATGTTCTTTGACTTTCAGGGACAATCATTCCTGCTTAGGAGCCAAATTTGAGGGTCGTACGAGCATCATGCCACAAGTGGGGAGTACTTTCCAGATTCTCACGCTCGTCACGAGCATTTTGAGTACTTGCGGATCCAAAACGGACTCCAAATGACAAAGTTATCATCGTTTTAGAGAACACCAGTCCTTTATATGGCAACCCTTGAAAGAACTTCATTCTTTGGTGACACATTCTGGCGTGCTGCTCCGAAATTTGTGTCCTGCATAGTGGAGATATTGTTTCCACATATATATTAACTGATGCCAGGAATGCCCTCTTGTTATTGGCTATCACGCACGTATGTTACGGCATGCCACACGGCGAAAATAAGGAGAATAAGGCTTATAGTCACCGTACTTTCTCGAATTTAGTACCAAATGGGATTCCCCAGATCATAGAGCATGTGCAGAATGCAACATTTTTTCTTACCAGGTGGACTAATGTTTACACTCACCATAATCTCTCGAATTTCCTACCAAAGGAGTGCCAAACTTGTTTGAAAAGCACCGGCGAATGATGTTCTTTGAATTTCAGGGGCAATAATTCCTGCTTAGGGGCCAAATTTGTGGGTATTCTGGGCCTCTTGGCTCAATCCAGTAGTATTTTCTAGATTCCCATGCTTGTCGCGGGCATTTTGAGTACTTGCGGGTCTGAAACAGACAACGAATGACAAAGTTATAACCGCTTTAGTGAACACTGGTCCTTTATATGGCAGTCCATGAAAGAACATCATTTTTCCGTGACGGGATCTGGCGCCGCCCCAAAATTTTGTGTCCTCCATAGTGGAGATACTGTTTCCACACATATGTTGACCGATGACTGGAATGCCCTCTTATTATTGGCGGTCACACACGCACGTTATGGCATGACACATGGAAAAAACAAGGAGAATAAGGCCTATAGCCGCTGTATTTTTTTGAATTTACAACCAAATGGAATTCCCCAGATCTTAGAGCATGTGCAGAATGCAACGTTTGTCCTTACCAAGCAAACTAATGTTTACACTCACCATAATGTCTCGGATTTCCTTCGAAAGTTGTGCCAATGGGTTCGGAAACTTGTCTGAAAAGAAACGACGAATGATGTTCTTTGAGTTTTAGGGGAAATCATTCCTGCTTAAGGGCCGAATTTGAGGATTCTCCGAGCCTCTTGGTGCAAGCGAGGATAACTTTCTATATTCTCATGATCATCACGAGCATTTTGAGTACTGTGGGTCCGAAAAAACTCCGAATGACAAAGTTATGATCGTTTTAGTGAACACTTGTCCTATAAATGGTTGTCCTTAAAAGAACTTCATTTTCCGGTGACGCGTTCTAGCGCGCTGCCCCGAAAATTTGTTTCCTCCATAGTGGAGATATTGTTTCCACATATATATTAACTGATGCCAGGAATGCCTTCTTGTTATTGGCTATCACGCACGTACATTACAGCATGCCACACTGCGAAAACAAGGAGAATAAGGCTTATAGTCATTGTATTTTCTTGAATTTGCTACCAAATGGGATTCCCCGGATCATAGAGCTTGTGCAGGATGCAACATTTGTTCTTACAAGGCGCACTAATGTTTACACTCACCATAATCTCTCATATTTCCTCCCAAGGGAGTGCCAAACTTGTTAGAAAAGCAGCGGCAAATGATGTTCTTTGACTTTCAAGGGCGAAAATTCCTGCTTAGGGGCCGAACTTGAGGTTATTCTAGGCCTCTTCGCTCAAGCCGGGTGTATTTTCTAGATTCCCATGTTCGTCACGGGCATTTCGAGTACTTGAGGGTCTGAAACAAACTACAAATGACAAAGTTATGATCGTTTCAGTGAACACTAGTACTTTATATGGCAGTCCTTGAAATAACATCATTTTCCCAT
>NC_057812.1:379252280-379254409 GCF_018294505.1 Triticum aestivum | reverse complement strand
TTTGTTTTTGCTTTGCTTATGGGCAGCTACACCTTCGGTAAAGCATTTACATAGGCTACCATGTAATTGACTTCGATCATCCAGGCTTTTGGGTGCTTGTTGCAGATGGAGAATGAATACACTGGTGATTCTCATTGATGCCCACGAAGGGGTTAATATACAGGTACATAGGCTGGTAACAACCCAGCCATACAGGAGGTCATGCACATCGTGTAACAGAAAAGGAGGGCACATCCGGTGCATGAACTACGTAGGACTCAGTCCTCTAGTTGAGGCAGCAACGGTAGTCTTCCAACAGCCCCCCGCAGCCACAACGGGGTCGTCGAGCACGTTGAGGCTGGACCGGAAGTTGAGGAAGACGGTCAAGGGCAGCCCCTTCGTGAAGATATCAGCGAACTGCGACGCGGATGGGACGTGAAGGACGCGTACATCACCGAAAGCAACCCGCTCACGCACGAAATGAAGGTCGATCTCGATGTGCTTCGTGCGCTGATGCTGCACGGGGTTGGTGGAGAGGTACATGGCGCTCACGTTGTCGCAGTAGACGATCGTCGCTCGATCCGGAGGACGCCGCAGCTCGTGCAGAAGTTGATGCAGCCAGCACGCCTCGGCCACGGCATTGGCCACCGCCCTGTATTCCGCATCCGCGCTGGACCAGGAGACGGTCTGTTGCCGCTTGGAGGACCAAGAGACGAGGTTGTCGCCGATGAAGATGCAGTAGCCCGACGTGGACTTGCGGGTGTCAGGACAACCCGCCCAGTCGGTGTCAGAGTATGCAACGAGGCGGTGGTCGGAGGAGCGCCGGAGGTGAAGGCCGAGCTGCGGTGTGCCACGGATGTAACGCAAGATGCGCTTGAGGACGGTGAAGTGCGGCTCCCGGGGATCATGCATGAAGAGGCAAACCTGTTGGACGGCGTAAGTGATATCGGGCCGGGTGAGAGTGAGATATTGGAGAGCGCCGGCCAAACTGTGGTAGAGGGACGGGTCAGAGACAGGAGCACCATCGGTGGCGGAGAGTTTTGCGCGAGTGTCGATGGGGGTGGCGATGGGCTTGCAATTGCTCATGTGGGCGCGTTCAAGGATCTCGAGAGCGTATTGGTGTTGCGAGAGGAACAAGCCGCGGGAGCTACGTGTGACATTGATCCCCAGGAAATGATGGAGCTCGCCTAGGTCAGTCGTGGAAAACTCGTTGTGGAGTTGTGAGATGACGTGGTGGAGCAAGGAGGCGGAGCTGGCAGTGAGGATAATGTCATCGACGTATAATAGGAGATAAGCGGTGGCGCCGTCGCGGTGAAGAATGAAGAGGGAAGTGTCACTCTTGGATGCAACGAAGCCGAGACACGCGAGGTAGGTGGTGAAGCGCTGAAACCATGCTCGGGGGGCCTGCTTGAGCCCGTAGAGTGAGCGATGCAGGCGGCACACGTGAGACGGGTGCGCAGTGTCGACGAAACCGGATGGCTGCTGGCTGTAGACGACGGTGTCAAGGTGGCCGTGAAGAAAAGCGTTCTTCACGTCCAGTTGATGGATGGCCCAGCCGGCCGAGACGGCGAGGCTGAGGACGACGCGGATGGTCGCCGGCTTGACGACGGGGCTGAAGGTCTCCGCGAAGTCGACGCCATGTTGTTGAGTGAAGCCGCGCAAGACCCACCGTGCCTTGTACCGAGCGAGGGAGTCGTCGGGGTTCAGCTTGTGGCGAAAGATCCATTTCCCCGTCACCATGTTGACACCTGCAGGGGGAGAAACCAACGACCAAGTCTCGTTTTGTAACAAAGCAGTGTACTCCTCAAGCATCGCGTGGTACCAGTTTGGGTCTTTGAGGGCGTGTTTGTAGGAGGAAGGGAGAGGAGAGATCCATTTCCCCGTCACCATGTTGACACCTGCAGGGGGAGAAACCAACGACCAAGTCTCGTTTTGTAACAAAGCAGTGTACTCCTCAAGCATCGCGTGGTACCAGTTTGGGTCTTTGAGGGCGTGTTTGTAGGAGGAAGGGAGAGGAGAGATGCTATCGGTGGCGGCTGTGAGGGTGAAGAGAGATTTTGGTTGGAGGAATCTGGCTTTGGCTCGTGTGCGCATTGGGTGGATGTTTTTGGGTGGTAGAACGGGCACCGCGCGTGGAGGGAGAGGGTGGG
>NC_057812.1:379246690-379252042 GCF_018294505.1 Triticum aestivum | reverse complement strand
GCGACGTGCATGGCGAGGACGTCGCGGATTGGCTGCATGGCGAGCGCGCAGGCGATTGGCTGCATGGCGCGAGTGTGGGAGTAGGCGAGCTGGTCGCCGAGTGGTGGGGTCCGGGATTGGTGGCCGGAGTGGTGGGGGTGAGTGGTGGGCCAGCGGGAGTGAGCGCAGCGGTGGGGGCGCACAGGAGCGGGAGCGGGAGGGGTGGTCCCGTCAGGTCGCCGCTCGAAAGGCCGCCGGAGCCGCCGCCAGTGTCCATGAGAGACAGGGACAGGAAAGAGAGCTCTGATTACCAAGATGGAGAATGAATACACTGGTGATTCTCATTGATGCCCACGAAGGGGTTAATATACAGGTACAGAGGCTGGTAACAACCCAGCTATACAGGAGGTCATGGGTCATGCACATCGTGTAACAGAAAAGGACGGCACATCCGGTGCATGAACTACGTAGAACTCGGTCCTCTAGTTGAGCCAGCAACGGTAGTCTTCCAACAGTTGCGGCATGGTCAGATTCGGCCGGATCTGGCCCTGCTCGCCGACGGGCGGCCCGGGGTGCTTGCAGCGGCCGGTCGGGTCACTGCATGGATGTGGGCTGCCACGGCGTGGTGGTGGCAATGGCGGTGGTTTGGGTCGTTTCACGGCGGCGGCCGGACATCTCCGACGTCGGCTCGTCGGGAAGTGGCCTGTTTTGGCCTTCGATTCCTCTCCTCGTCGTTCGGACGCTACCTTCGTCGAAGGGCTGGCCCTCTCCCAGCTATGGTCCATCACCCGTCTCGCGCCCGGTGCTGCGGGACTGATCTCGTCTCACGCCCGGCAGCAGGACCGAGCTCGTCTCGCGCCCGGCAGCAGGACCGACCTCGTCTCGTGCCCGGCTGCAGGACTGAGCCCGTCTCGCGCCCGGGGCAGCAGGACAAGGAGATGGAGGCCCGTTTCGGCCGGCCTCTTAGGTCTCGGTGCTGGGGGTCGCCCAGGGGTGCGAAAGACGGGACCTTTCCATTCGTCTCTTTGGTTGGAGTAGCGGCCGGTCTCGGGTGAGGTGGTGTCAAGGCCTTGGATGCCAGGGCGGCGGCCCTGGAGGTGGTAGCGCGGTGCTCATGGGCAGAGCCCGTGGCTTGGTGCTCCCTAGTGATCATGGCCGTGTGGCAGGCATGGTTGCCGGGGTGTAGCGTTCGGTGGTGGTGATTGTTGACCGGGGTGAAAACCTGCTCTATCTTCGGACGGACCGGCGGCGGCGCATCGTTCCCTTCTTGAAGGCGTCGTCGCGGCCTTCATTGCCCGTCAGGTTGCTCCAGGGGAAACCCTGACCCTCATGTCGGGCGGTGGCGGCGCTCCGGTGTCGTTCCCTTCCTGAAGGCGCCGCCTTGGAGCCCTCGATTCGCCGTATGCGACTTCACCTCTTGGCGGTGGCGTGTTCACGGCTAAGATCTCCGGTTACTCTTGTAGTGCTAGGGGTGGTGTTGCTGCGCTCAGCATCTTTGTATCCTGCCTTGGGTGTGTGTGTTGTGTTGGCGTGCGTTTGTACCGGGTTTGTTGATGATCTTTGCTTTATATATAAAGCGGGGCGAAAGCCTTTTCGGAAATGCACAAGGTAGAGAATGTTGTACATTTCCTTTCACAGCCTGTTTGGTACCCATCATTTGGGTTGCAATCGATGGATTTCATTTGCGAAATCCAATATCTACTCGTTTGGCTGCCCGTGAATCAAGGATAGGATTTCATTCTAAGATTCCAAGGGGTGTAAGCTGTTAAACTTAGGGTTTGGGAAACTGCTCAACACCCTTAACGGGTGTGGCTATCTCATATATATATAAGGGGTACACGGAAGTGTACAATACAGACTACAAGACTTGTACAGAGGCTATGCATTTTATACAGTCTAACACCCTCCCTCAATCTTAACTGTGGCCTGAGGTACAGAGCAAGTTAAGATTGCGCCTACAACCTACAAACTGTGGCTGTGGTAGAGGCTTTGTGAAGATGTCAGCAAGTTGATCTTTAGAGAAGATGAACTTGATGTGAAGTAGCTTCTGTGGAACGCGTTCCCTCACAAAGTGAAAATCAACTTCAATATGTTTCATTCGGGCATAAAATACTGGATTAGATGACAAGTATGTTGCACCGATGTTGTCACACGAAAGGATAGGTGACTGAGCTTGAGATATGCCCAATTCCCTCAATAAGGACTGTACCCATATGATCCCAGCAGCACTGATTACGAGTCGAGGGACTAGTCTACGAGTCGCAACTTGAGTGTCGACTACAAATCTCGTGTAGACTACTTGGTCTAGTCGAGCAGCCGACAGACTAGTCTACTAGTCGTAGACTAGTCTGGACTAGTCGAGCTATTTGAGTCGAGCGACTCAAAATTTTGAGGGGATAAGTCACCCAGCCTGGCCGGAGCTCATGCTCGGGCGGCAGCCATGGCCGTGACAGGTAGGCGCGCGCAGCCCTGAGACGAGAGAGAAGGAAGAGAGATAGAGGAGAGGAGAGGAGGAGGCATGGAGGTGGTCGGCGGCAGCAGCCGGGGCCGGCGCCTGGAGGCGCAGGTCGCGCACGCGTGCTCCCGTGTGTGATGGTGCTGGCGGCGGCAATGGGATTGATCGGGAGCTAGGATTCCAGTGACGGGAGCTAAGTAGGCTGGCCAATTGGGCCCAAATGGGCCAGCTGGGGGGTGTTGTGTGATGCTGGGCTAGGCCTGGCGAGCGTTGCCTAACACTTCTGGTTTTATTGCATATTGTATTGTTTATAGCATATTGTATTGTTTATATATACTACATACTACTACTAGTTATTAACAATAGTTGGGTACTACAGTACCATGTCGACTAGTCCAGCACTAGTCTAGACTAGTCACGATTAGCCTATGAGTCTCAACCTCGGAACGACTCGTCGACTCGTAAACCTTGCTCAGTTGTGGCATTGGCAACCGCCTTATACTCAGCTTCAGTACTACTGCGAGACACCGTAGACTGTTTGCGAGCATTCCAGGCGATCAAATTAGGACCAAGAAAGACTGCATATCCCCCTGAGGGCAGGCCTGGCGCAGTGGTGAAGTCCTCCCCACTTGTGCCAAGAGGTCCTGGGTTCGAACCAGCCTCTCTGCATTGCACTTTGCAGGGGTAAGACTAGGTTCCTATAATCCCTCCCCAGACCCCACCTTGTGTGGGAGCTTCTATGCACTGGGTCTGTCCTTTAAAGACTGCATATCCCCCTGTGGATCGCCTGTCGTCAGGACTCCCGGTCAATCCGCATCTGAAAACGCTGAAAGCTCACATGAGGATGCAGGTTGAAGTAGACCATACGAGGCAGTGAGACAGACATAGCGCAGAATGCGCTTCACAGCTGACCAATGGGAAGTCCGAGGAGCATGAAGATACTAACACACACGATTGACTGCATAGGAGATGTCTGGTCGAGTGATAGTCAAGTATTGCAAACCTCCAACAATACTGCGGTACTCAGTGGCATCATCAGAAGTGAGGATCTCCATCAAGAGCAGACAAACGATCTATAGGAGTAGCAGCAGGTTTGCACTTCAGCATACCAGCACGGCGCAACAGGTCCATAGAATACTTGTGATGCAAAAGAGTCAATCCAGCAGAGGACCGAGCAACCTCCAAACCAAGAAAGTAATGCAGAGTGCCAAAGTCTTTGACAGCAAACTCACCAGTCAGAGCAGACAGGAGATGATCAGCAGCAGCATCGGAAGAGCTGATGAGAATAATGTCATCAACATAGACCAACAGATACATCGTGACCTCAGGTCGCTGAAGAAGAAACAGTGATGTGTCAGCAGTCGACGGAACAAAACCAAGAGCTCGAAGCGCAGAGCCAAGCCTAGCATGCCACGCACGAGGAGCCTGCTTCAGCCCATATAGCACCTTGACCAGACGGCACAGATGGTGAGGGCGAGTAGGATCAACAAATCCTGGTGGCTGACGCATATAAACCTCCTCTTCCAAAACACCATGTAGAAAGGCATTCTGCACATCCAGTTGGCGAAGAAACCAGCCACAAGTAACAGCCAAGGACAACAGCAGGCGGATGGTAGTCGACTTAACAACCGGGCTAAAAGTGTCCTCATAATCAAGACCATACCTCTGTTTGAATCATTTTGCCACTAACCATGCTTTATAGCGCTCAATAGAACCATCAGCGTGCCTTTTAACCTTGAAGACCCACTTGGAATCAATGATATTGACACCAGAGACCGGAGGAACTAACTGCCAAGTACCATTTTCAGCAGTGCCTGATACTCCTGCTCCATAGCACTACGCCAGTGAGGAATCCCAAGAGCCGCCTGAAAGTGTCGTGGTTCAGCAGCCGGATCATCCTGCAAGTGCGCCACACAAGCTGCAAGCCACGCAACAGTCCCATCCATTCGTTCTTTGGGACAAACGATACCGGACCGGCTGCGGGTATGAGGCCACTAAGCAGCAGCAATTGGTGGCACCAGAGGTGGCGGTGGCACCGGAGATGGTGACAGCGAGGCGGAGGATGCGTCCGGAGACGCGGTCGGCAAGGCTACCGGCGATGATGAGCCAGGTGTCGTAGTCCTGTCGAAGGGACCCGAGGAGGCCTGCCCAGGCGACGAGGCAGGCGAGGCCGGGTCAGGCGACAGGGCAGGAGAGGCCGGACCAGGCGACGAGGCAGTCGTGGCCAGCCCAGGCGACGTGGCAGGCGCCATCTCGGACACTGGCAGGCGAGGCCGGTCCAACGACGGGGCAGGGGAGGCCAGCCCGAGCGACATGGCAGGGGAGGTCGGCCGAGGCGTGCATGGGGCATGCACGTGCCCATCACCCTAGCCAGGTGCAGCAGCAGGTTCCTGATTCTCCAGCAATTCGAGACGAGCTCCACGACCGATACCTGTAGCATGGTTAGGAAGCAGCGCAGGAGAGTATGCAATATCAACAAACTGACCAGGCGATGGAGAGGTAGAGTGCAAAGGTGGTGGAGTGGGGTGAGCAGGCGAAAACGATGAAAATAGGAACACATTCTCATCAAACACAACATTGCGAGAGATGTAGACATGATTAGACGAAACATGAAGGCACTTGTAACCTTTGTGAAGAGAACTATACCCAAGAAAGACACACTGTTTGGACCGAAACTCAAGCTTACGCTTATTATAAGGGCGAAGGTGAGGCCAACATGCACACCCAAAAACCTTGAGGAACGTATAATCTGGAGTTTCATTAAGTAAGAGTTCAAGTGGTGTTTTCATCCCAAGAAATCATGTAGGAAGCCTATTAATAAGAAAACAGGCGGTGGAAAAAGCATCACTCCAAAAACGAAAAGGTACCGATGCATGGGCAAGCAAAGCAAGGCCAGTTTCAACAATATGACGATGCTT
>NC_057812.1:379230475-379246431 GCF_018294505.1 Triticum aestivum | reverse complement strand
ATTGGACATGGATGATTTTATGCTTAAGAAAACGCTCAACATGTGCTTGAAATTGTAGAAAAACATCAAACACATCAGATTTACGCTTGGTAAGATAAAGCCAAAGTAAAGCGACTGTAAGCATCAATAAAACTGACATATAATTATGACCACTCACAGAAGTTTGGGCATGGCCCCACACATCAGAAAACACAAGCTCAAGTGGAGTTTTGACAACACGACTCGACTCTGAAAACGGAAGCTGATGACTCTTGCCTTGCTGACAGGCATGACAAACGGTTGCGGTATTTTTATTGGACACAACTGGAAGGTCATGACGATGAAGAACATGATGGACTATGGGAATGGCAGGGTGACCAAGCCGCGAGTGCCAGTAAGTAGGTGACATGCACACCGCTGAAAGCCTGAGGAACAGGCAGCACATCAAGGGCATAAAGTCCATGGCGCAGGCGACCTCTAAGAAGAACGTCCCTTGTGTCCCGGTCCTTGACAAAACAATGGAAAGGATGAAACTCGGTGAAACATTATTATCACGAGTAAGCTTAGGAACAAACAACAAACTACGTGTAGCGGAAGGAACTCGAAGGACATTGAGAAGATGTAACTGTTTAGGTTTATGAGTAAGAAGAGAAGCCTGACCAACATGTGATGTGTGCATACCTGCTCGGTTGGCGGTGCGAACCTGATCATGACCACGATATGGCTCCTGAGTGGAGAGCTTGCCCATCTCACTCGTGAGGTGATGAGCAGCGCCCGTATCCATGTACCATGTACGGATATGATGGAGTGTGTCCATGCTCATGAGTGGCCAAGGCAGCCTGCTTATCATTGCCTTTGTTGTTGTTGTCGATGCCAAGGAAGTCCCGTTTAAAGCGGCAATGACTGCGAGAGGCGATGTGCCCCGGAAGACCATAGAGCTGGCAAGGGAGCTGGACCCCGCATGAGGGGCAATAAGCACACGGACGGCCACCCCCGGTCGTGGGCATGGGGCCGGCCGCGGGTGGGCGCGAGGTCGGTGGAGTCGAAGGCACCACCTTGCCTCCAGCAGGTGGCTTGTAGGGCTTCCCTTTGCCGCGAGTGGCGGCATTTGCAGAAGCAAAGCTTGGGTTGGGACGACGGGACTTCACGCGTTGTTCCGTGGCGAGGAGGCGTGAGTAGAGCTCACAGGGCTGGAGCAGGGTGTCACGACCATTGATGTTCTCGTCGAGGTTATCATAGTCGTCATCCAACCCGTTCATCGCAAAGGTGGTGAAATCCTCGGGACGAAGAGGCTGGCCAATGGAGGCCAGAGTGTGCGAAGCGCGTCATCTTGCCGAAGTAGTCGCTGATGCTGAGGTCAAGAAGCTTGGTCTCCCCAAGCTCCATGCGGATGACATGAGCACGCGCCTGCTGCTGAGACGCGAAACTCGTGTGCAGAGCAGACCACGCCTCCCGAGAGCTGGCAGCGAAGAGGACCAGCGACGAAACCCCATTGGTGAGAGAGGACTGAATCGTAGAGAGGATGGCTTGATCTTGAGCCACCCATGCATGATACGCCGAATGATGCGGCGGAGGACACGGTAGTATGCCATCAATGTAACCCTCCAGGTAGCGGCTGCGAAGGAGCGGCAACACCTGCGCACGCCACGACAAATAGTTATCCGTCGTGAGTTTCACCGGGATGAGGTGCGCGAAGTAGAACGGTGCAGCACCGGTGACATAATCCGGCAAAGACGGCGCAGCAACATAGGGCGGCGTGTAGTAGCCCTGATGCGGAGCACCACCAGATGCGCCGTGATATGACGTGGTCGGAGGAATCGGCTGGTACCCGCCAAAGACCGACGGCGGCGTTGCGCTGAAGGGAGCCGCGTCAGCAGCGCTGGAGGGAGTCACGAGCACCGCCGTGTAAGACACTGTGGGCGCTGCGCTGTGAGGAATTGAGGGTCGACCCGCGTTGGGCACCGCGGACGGAATCGCGAGCGGACCCGCGTAGTACGCCGCAGGCAGAATCGCGGGCGAAGCCGCGTAGTGCCCCCGGGCGTTGCATGGATAGGCCAAGGAGCCGCGGGCGCGAGGTGGTGAGGAGATGCAGGCGGAGCCGCGTACAGCACCACGGGCGCTGTGTAGAAAGCGCCATAGGACGCCAGTGGTGCAGGTGCAGAATTGCCATAGCCCGCCCCAGACGAAGGAGGGGCGAACAGAACCGGCGGCGGCGACTGATCTGAGGAAGTGTCGGCCATTGATGACGGGCCAGAGTAGACCAAGGCCAGCGGATGAGAAGACAAGAACGGCGAAGGAGTGGCCGTGGCAGAGGCAGGCGCGGCGGCGGTGGCGATCGGGCTTGGGGCGGCAGCGGAAGACATAGGACCAATCTGGGTTGATACCATGTTAAACTTAGGGTTTGGGAAAATGCTCAACAACCTTAACGGGTGTGGCTACCTCATATATATATATATATAAGGGGTACACGGGTGTGGCTATCTCATATATATAAGGGGTACATGAAAGTGTACAATACAGAATACAAGACTTGTACGAAGGCTACATATTTTACACAATCTAACATAAGCTTTGCCAACACAAATCTCAGCCCCTCACTCGTCATTCTCTTGGATTTCACTCGCCCCCTTCATCCTGACACCCTCGTATCCCTTCGCACCCTCCCCCGACGGCCACCACAGCTGCCGCCACCAGGCGCCGACGGCGAGCCTTCCCCTGATTCGAGCCTCCTTTCCACGTCCCTCTCCTTCACTGACTCTTGTTTCCACCCCAAACCCCTGTTGCTACGTCCCCTCCCCCTTGTTGCTTTGCGATCTCATCTCACGGCCGCTGAGCTTCACAGCTCGATTCACCTTGCCTCCCAGGTAATTCTCCTCCTCCGCTTCTCCTCCCATCCCTTCTCTCTCACACACCCTTTCCCTCTTCCTTAGAATGAAAGGAGGCGCTGTCTTGGCAGGTGGTGGTGACCTTCACCGGCAAGGGCGCGGGCAGCGGCTCCTTGTTATCGAACTGGAACAACAAGGAGGACGAGGCGAGGGAGGAGAAGGTGTGGCAGGCGTACCTCGGGCAACAGCAGTTTTGCGCTGCCGGTTCGTGCAGTACTACAGGTGCAGGCCCATGCCGCTGTTGGGCATGGAGGGCACGGACGACGACAACCGGTTCGTCATGCCGCAGTTGGCGCTGGACCGGATTAGCTGGGTGCAGGTGGAGTACCTGCTAGCGTTCCAGGTCCAGAACGCTGCCACCTTGCACACCTCCCGCTGCGGCGTGCTCAAGTTCGTCACCTAGCAGGGGTTCGTGCGCGTGCCTGCTGACACCATGGCACGGCTCAGACTGCGGGATGATGAGCTCGTTGTTAGATTCTGAACCTGCATCTTCAGTTAACAGTTCAGTTAGGTGTAGCCTAGCTGGCAAATACCGATTCAGAGTATCGGACGGCCCACGGTAGCTCCTTCACTGCGTCCAGTCGCCACCATTGGATATGTTACCGTTTACTGTACCCCTTCATTTACTTTTCACCGTTAGCTCTAAAGCTCAGCCTACTTAACAGCCGGGTTGTGGCTGGCGTGGGGATTATTTTGAATTCTTCCAATTGCCAACTATGGGCTAGAACCCTAGATACCACTTGATGCGGAACATCCCAAGGTCATCCCCATGGACCTACCGTCGTCTCACCAAGTGCCAAGTGGGCCCATGACACGTACACGTGCAAGACCTCTCGAGACCGAAGTGACATCACTCCTCTCACAACTCCCTTTCGAATCACACGAGACATGGCTACTACCTCAAGCGGAAACACTTTGCATACTCAGGTACCAAGGAGCTAGCCATGGAGAAGCTAAGGAGCAAGTACAATTGAAGGAGAGAAGCAATCACGAAGACGGAGGAGAAAAAGGCCAAGTCAGGACTTGCTCGGACGATCCGGACCGCCGTCCGGATGATCCAGCCCCAGACCGGACGATCCAAACCCCGGCCTGGACGATCCGGCTACAACGCGACATGAGAACAGCAAGACCCCCGACGAAGCCGGATCATTCGGACGGACCAGGACCCGGACATCCGGACAACCAGCACAACACGTCCGGATCATCCGGACGCTGCCCCGGACCATCGAGACCACGAAGCCCGGATCATCCAGACCAACATCCGGATCATCCGGACGGTGCCTGCGTGCATGATTTGGGCCGAGGCCCATGTACTCCTTCGCCCCCCTAGACTATATATACTCCACCATTTTAGGGTTAGCATTGTGATAGCTTTTAAAGATAGAGCTTTGCTCATCCACCTGTTACCTACTCGTTTGGAGATCAAGGCCTCCGAGGAGAAGATTCCCCAAGTGGATTCAAGACCGCGTCTAGGGAAGATCCCCTCGTGGATTCAAGACCTCTTTCCTCACGGATTGGGATGAACTAGCTACCGTGTATCCTCCTTTCTTGGATTTGGATCGTGTATCTCTCTTTTTGTACTTGGATCTAGCACATGTGTAATTGAATCTCGTTGATTTCAGTGTTTTCCCTCTCTTGTGTTCATCGTGTTCTTCATGTTCTTCGGGAATACCCCTCCAAATTGTGAAAGATCGGCCCATAGGGTTCCACCCTACATCACCACTGCTCCTCATACAGCTATAATACACCTCAGATCTGAGTTCTACCTTGATTTCTTTCACATACTGTCTTAAATCGAGTGGTAGATTAGCTCGGGCCTGACACGTGCTCCTGACAAACATGTCACTCTACAAGGCTCCTGACCACCAGCCAAGAAAGCGCCTCCTTTCTACTAGCATGTACAACACGCTATTACTGAGTAGTACAGTGAGATTGAAACTACACATGCTATTGGGAGTCATTTCAATGTACAAATCCTTGTGGCAGCCAAACATGTTTTTTTGCAATTGGATTTCCATTCCACCAAATGAAATCCCAGCAAAGATTTCATTTCATTCCATTTCTACCAAATGAAATGAAAAGAAGGGTGCCAAACGAGCTGTCAAAGAATATGTCATCCTTGTATTTAGAGTTTTTTTCTGCTAAATAGATGCAACCTAGTATGCAAGATAAAGCCTTCACGGGAGATGGGTGCTAATTGCCAGTGACCCACCTTGCAATGCAGATAGCCAGCAGATAAAATCAAATGTAATCTTGTTGAACTAGTTACAGAGCATGATTCATGATCACCTACTTTATATCCTTCCACTGTGGTTGTACTCTGAACGTGAGCAGAATATGAACCGTGACTGAATCAAAGACAGAAGCAAGGAAGAAAAGGAACCATGTTTTTTTCACATAACACAAAAATACCTTAGGAGCACTGGAACATATCATGAAGTTAGCATGCACAATACAATCCGAACTATTTATACAGGGACACAGATATCACTTGACATATTTGCAGTATGACTGTAAAGACTGATCAGAATTCAACACACAGCACATGCATAAGTACCTGTACAGCCACCAATGTGCTTTCCACCTGAAACAACATAAAACAATTGGTCAGAAATCTGCACGCAACACCTGAACTGAAATCACAGCATATATGTACGTGAATTCCAGCAAGACAAATTGTAACAGGCAAGGCAAAGGGCAAATGTGCATATGTCTATCTATGCTTACTGAACACATCCACTAGAGATATTCCTTGTTAATTTGAGGAGAAACCATAAAGTATTTACGATACTAAGGTGATAAACAAAGGAGAAAAACACAAGGTTGATTTTCTTCTTCTTTACATACCAATGAAAACATTAGGGACGGTGGACTGTCCAGTCAACCTCTCTAACACCTTTTGCAGTTGTGGTCCCTGAGCACCTGAAAGGAGAAAAAATGTCAGTTGCACGAAAATACCAAGGTGCACATTAACATCCAAAACCATTGCCTTCTAAAATCTACACACTGTTCCTGGTGCTAGATGATTAGGAAAAAATCATAGTTGCAACTTCCTAAAATACAAAGACACAAAATGAGTGATGATTTGTGCCAGTTTCAATATGCTAGCATGAGCAGCTAAGTTTGTACCACCAAAACCATGGAAGGGCCAAGTCCTCACAAAATAGGGCACGTGTCTTGACTAATTTCAGAAACACATGCAGATATTTAAGTAGTTATTTGACAGGTGGTGTATCTGTGTGCACATGTCACGTGAACTTCCAAAATCCACGCATGGTGCGGCTGGCAGAGTTCTTAGTTCAGGTGAGTCTGGCGAAGAGATACCATGCGATGTGTGGATTTTGGAATTTCAGGCAACTTTTGCTAGTACAATTATTATGGTTCAGAGTAGAACGAAAATTTTGACCAAAATAAGAAGACCAAAGTGGAATACGTGGTAGGGAAGCCGAACATGGTGTATAAATGCAGCCTGGGGACATGTGTCATGCTAATTCTCTAAACCTGTTAAAGGAATACCGATTGAATATAGCAGGAGCACAGCATACAGAACTTTCAAATAGTTTGGAAGGCACAAACTTATATCCATCCAAAATCCCCAAACTGTTGACACACTTGAGTGGAATTGCACTGTAACATCCCAAAATTTTCAAATTTGGAATGTTATTTATTTTAATAGGATTAATTAAAACTTGCTTGTGTTGCTTGCTTTTAGTTAATTTTGACTAGGATGTGCATTTTCTTGGAGTTAAATGAATGTTCAAATGAAAGGGAATAAAAGGATTTTCCCAAAAGTTTATTTTTGGATTTTAAATTGGGTCTTTACAAATATTCAAAACAATCACGAGAGGCGATAATACGACTTCTTCAAAATAATAGGTTGCAAATACTTTAATTATTTTTTTGGCTATTTATTTGGACTTAGAAAATATTTACGGAATTGTCTAGAACCCTAAATTAATTTTAAGGAATATTGATAAAGCACAAAATGTAGCTTATAGAAATATTATATGTGGTATATTTAATATTTGAGGTGGAAATATCTTTTCTGTGCTCTATATTAGTAATTATAGTTTTGTAATATTTCTGAAAGTGATTTGGTATTTTATTTAACCAGTCAATTTCCTATTATCTAGTAATAAGAAAACAGTCCAACACTATGCGCGCAGCACAGGCATGCCTCTCTCTCTCTATCCTTTAACTGGGCTGAGCCCACTGTCCTTCTCCCTTTGTTTTATTTTCTTTCTATTGGGCTGCTTGCTGCTGGCCCAACAGTATCCCGAGCTCATGTAGGCTCGTTGCTTTCCTTCCTTCTCAGGAAATCTTGTAAGAACACGATGTGCCACCGCCTTGTTTTCTTTCATGCAAGCCACGCATATCCATCTCTCCTCCACCAATAAATATTTGACCATGTACTACTTTTGTCCCTTTTTTCGGCACCTAAACAATCTGTAGCCGCTCCATTGTCTTCTCAGCACAGCCGAAACCCAGCGCTTCCTGGACAGGAGATTCAACGAATCGACCTAAAAAACTTCATCGGATAGGAAGGACTTCAATACGAAGAAGTTTCTCCTCATCAAGACAAATCCATTCAGAGAAAGAAATTCATGTTTCGTCAATCATATCTCTCCAATTTTGTAATCTAGTTCAGAGGTATTTCCACACGAATTCATCAAATTTGTTGCACTTGTTTGTTCTTTTTCAAATTCCTTCTACGAGTAGCTTCAAATCAACGATCTACACAATGTTTATGCTGAAACTTTTCTGTTTGGGGCAGTTGGATCTATCTAGTTCGAGCCAACCTACACCAGAGCCATCTAAATTTCAAAGATGGTGCACTTCCGGCAAAATCGAGGATATTCTCATGATCCGTTTCACGAGGCACATCCACTTATGTCATTCATTCAAAACAGGCATTTTTCAACTGCAAATCCAATCCAGAGGCCTGCCGTCCACTTTCCCGGCAAAATTTCTCTTTGCTCCATTTTGTCAACAAGAGATTATCTATATTATTGATCCAAATCAATGTGCTTTGTATCTACACCGTAAGAGTTCCATCTATCATATTCCTTTTGAATATCTATATTATATAATGTTTGTTGTTCATTTGGTTCTTTATTTGAATTTCGGGTCTATTTGATTGCAATCACTTCCAGTATAAATCGCGAGTAAATTCCGGAGAGCATTACTACATCAACGAGATATTAATTCTTCATCGGCTAAAAGCAAATTCTCTTCTGACGATACACACCCTATATTTACTATGCATTTCCTTGTCGCCATATGTGTGTACTGTTTGTATTATGTAATATCATGCTTAGCCTTGTTATGGTAGACGTGGTTTGGGTGCCGAGTGACTCATGGAAATGGTGGGTGTATGTTCATAGCTGTAGGCGAGAATGCGCCATTGACAAAGCGCACTTGAGGTGAAAGAGTAGTTTCGGGACTTATCAGGTGAATGCGTCCTTGGCGGAGCGCTCTAGAGTTCCTAGAGAATGCGCCTGTTATGACCGGCGTCACTTATAGCCGAAGGAGGCCCAATGGCGCGTCTAGTTAGGGGCTTAGCCCAACTTATCTTTATTTTTATTAGCACCTCAAGGATTAGATAAACACTTGTAAGGCCACATTTTGGAATTAAGCAATAAGTCATAACTATTGCCCGGCTCCCTTCAGGAGCCGGAACCCTAACCCTACCCGCCTCCTGCACCATCTCGTCCTCCACAGCGCGACCACGACGCCGTCGCGCCAAGCTCCTCGCCACCCTCCCTTCCACCCCTACAACCTAAGAGCTAGGCCTGGTAGGATCCCAACTCCTATCAATCTGATATCAGTTGTCTCGGGATCGGTCATGTCTACATCTCTTCCCACCGCCACGCTCCCGCCGCCGACCACCACCACGCCACCGGCCACCTCCGCGGCTGGGGCGCCGTCCTTGTCGGGCCCGATGTCCTCTTCCGCCTGGACGCCGCCGATCGCCACCCCCGTCGTCTTCACCCCGGAGGAGATGACGGCTGCCCTCTGAAACCTCACCCAGGCGGTCGCGGGCATCCGCACCTTCCTCGCAAGCCCCTACGGGCCGCAGCCGCCTAGGCCCTTCGCCACCGCGCCGCAGTTGCCGCCGTGGCAGCCGCCCCCCTCAGCGACCCCCTTCGCCTCCGCCGCGCAGCAGCCGCCACCCGCGGCGCACATCGGCGCCTCCACCATGCAGCAGCAACAGCCCTCCATCGCTCCCACCATGGCGCTGCCGCCGCCGCTGCCGGCAACCTCGACCCAGGGCGCCCCAACGACGGCTCAGGGGGTGCCCATCCACCAGGTTTGGTTCCCTCCATCGCCATCACTGCTACCGGCCTGGCTCGCCGAGTCCCTCGAGCCTGTCTACACGACGGCCTCCGGACAGCCGCACGTGCTGCCCCCGCAGGTGCCGCCCTCGGCCATCCAGTTCGATGGGCCCTCAGGCTCCGCTGACCCCTACGCCGGCATCAACGGGCCCTTGTTCCAGGGTGGCCCTCTGAAGCTCACCTACTCGGCGGCGGCGTCCTCGCTGCTCCGCACCGATGAGGTGTACCCCTCCGTCGTCCACGGCCAGACGCCGCCGCGCTTCTCCAAGCTTGAGTTTGCCACCTACGACGGCACCGTGGACCCCTGAACTGGCTCAATCAGTGTGGCCAGTTTTTCAGGGGGCAACGCACGCTCGCGTCCGACCGCACCTGGATCGCCTCCTATCACCTCCGAGGCGCTGCACAGACGTGGTATTACGCCCTCGAGAAGGACGAGGGCGGCATGCCCCCATGGGAGCGTTTCCGCGAGCTTTGCCTCTTACGCTTCGGGCGCCGATACACGGGAGCCAGCTGGCGGAGCTTGGGCGCCTACCCTTCACCTCTACGGTGCAGGACTTCGCCGAGCGCTTCCAGGCCCTGGCGTGCAACGCGCCCGGCGTGACGGCTCGCCAGCGGGCCGAGCTCTTCGTTGGCGGTCTGCCGGATCATATCCGCCTGGACGTGGAGATGCAGGGACCACAAGACCTCCAGACGGCCATGTACTATGCCCGCGCCTTCGAGCGTCGCGTGGTGGCCATGCAGCAAGCGTCACCGTCCCGGGGCGCCCGACAGCCCACCCGGCCGCAACCGACACCACCAGCGTCGGGGCGTCCGGCCCAGGCCCCCGCGGCGCCCGACGCGCCCCTTCCGTCGGCTCACCCCGGCCAAGCAGCTCGAGCGTCGCCGTCAGGGGCTGTGCTACCAGATCAAAGTCAACATGTCACTGAGACAATTATACCCCATGAAGTTCTTCTCTTGCCAGATCTTTTCCTGATCTGTGCAGAGGGGTTCTTGGCCATGCATCACAAGGCTGAACTGAATGGTTCACTCACATGAATCAAAATCTGTAGGGGAGCCCCTAGTGTCAGCCACCTTTTTGTAGATGATTCATTGCTGTTGATGGAGGCAAATTCAAGTGATGCCCAAGAAGTTAACCGCATTTTGAACGCATATGAAGTCTGCTCTGGTCAAGTGATTAATAAAGACTTAAGTCATCTATCTTGTTTGGTAGAAAAACGAAGGTACAACAAAAACAAGAAATGAGGGACATCTTGCAGATCTCGGTTGTGGGTCTATGATGAAAATATCTGGGCGTTCCAACATATGTAGGGCAAGCGAAAGCGAAGGTTTTTGAATATGTGAAGAAAAGAATTTGGAAAAAGATCCAAGGCTGGAAGGAGAAGTCGCTTTCAAAGCCAGGGAAGGAAACCTTAATAAAAGCCACAACACAAACAAATCTTGTTTACACCATGGCTTGTTTTGACATCACTAAAGACATGTGTGAAGAACTGAATCCCATGATTAACAGGTATTGATGGAATCAAGTTGACAAGAAAAATAAAGTGCATTGGTTACGCTAGGCAAAATTGACGAGAATGAAGAACAATCAGGGCCTGGAGGGAGCTCCATGCTTTCAACCTAGCCATGTTGGAAACGCAAGCGCTCAGGCTGCTTCAAAACCCTCTTCTTTATGTGCACAAGTTCTCTCAGCAAGATAGTACCCAGATGGCTCAATACTGGAGGCAGTCCCAACCTGTGGCCATTCTTAAGGGAGTGGAACTTTTGAAAAAGGGGGTCATTTGGAGAGTTGGCAGTGGTGAGCATATATAAATATATGGGACGACCCGTGGATTCCAAGAAACAACACAAGAAAGGCCATCAGTCATAAGGGAAATAATTTGATCAATAGAGTAAGTGACCTGATTAATCCTATTGCGAACAGTTGGGATGAGGATTTGGTGTGCCGACTTCTGTTCCAGAAGATGCAAGAATCATACTTAAAATTCCAATTCAAGAACACATTGATGACTTCATGAGCTTGGCACTATGACAGAGGTACTTTTCTGTTAAATCTGCCTATAGAGTAGCAAAAAATAGTGCTGCCCGGGAATCCAGAACAGGTCTAACATCGCCCTCAAGTGCAAATGAGGAACCCGGCGAATTTGACCAGCAAAAATTATGGTCGCTCACCCTCCCAAATAAAGTGCTTCACTTATGGAGTCTACCTACAAACAGCTTACTAGTATGGCAGAGCTACAAAGCAGAGGCATGGAGGTAGAACCTCGCTGTCCTATATGTTTCAGATTAGTAGAAGAGGGGGGACATTCTTTTTTTTTATGTGTAAGAAAGTCAAGGAGGAGTGGAGAAGTTTAAACCTGGAGCTGTCAGCAGCGCTAGTACTTCCATAGATAACGCCAACAGTGCTGAGAAGGAAAGAAGATTCAAAGGCAACGCTCATGGGCCAGCGGCGCGGCCCACTCGCGAGAAACGGCTTCCCCAGTGGCTTGCAAGCCCGAACTGTGCCCGATAAGGGTGTAATAGGCTAGCGTGTATAAGTAGGTGAGCTGGGAATTCTTCTTCCTCGGCTTGGCACTGGATGAGGCTTCGGCCGGCACCATTCTGTAATTCGAATCCGCTGTGAGGGAGGTTGGGAGGAACAGCTATGAATTCCACCTAAATTCCTAGATCGATCTCGAACCCATAGCTCGTATTTTACAATTGGCATCAGAGCTGTTCGTCCTGGAGTTTCACCACCACCAGTACCCCACTCGATTCAAGGAGAGAAAGCGAGAGGAAGTGATGGAGGATCTGTCAGAGGAAGGGCGTTCGATCTACGAGTTGCTCAAGGGCGACATGGCCGGAACCATCAACAAGCGGCTTCAGGAGCAGAGGAATGATTTGGTTCAGGCCGTCCGCAAGATGCTCGACGAAACATCTGCCAGCTTGGAAGAGGTCATCGCTAAGCAAGTCGACACAATTCGGGAGGATCTCATTGGCGAGATCAACCAGGTACGAGCCGAAATCGAGAAGGTCAAGGAAAACAGACAGGATCTGGGATCAAGCCGCGCGATTACGCCTAAGAGGCTGTTCTCTTGGCATCCTCTTGTAGCCTCTTGGCATCGTCATGCATATGTATATATGTTGGCATTGGCCTCCTAATAATACAAGTCACTATTCCAACAGAACACTCCTATGATATTTCTGATTGATTCAGGGAGCACTCATTCGTTCATCAATGACAAATACAAATAACTGTTTTCAGATGCTAAGACTGTCAGACCAATGAAGGTCACTATTGCTAATGGAGCCACTTCGATCAGTGGACAAACCATACCAGAGTGCAAGTGGAGCTGTGATGATCATCAGTTTTCTAGTGAATTCATGCTCTTAGACCTTGGCATGCATGATGGAATAATTGGTCTGGATTGGTTGGCTACACACAGTCTTAGCATCTGAAATGGATGGCCTTCCAATATCAAGGAAAACGAGTAACATTACAAGGAACTGCTCCAGAAGAGTTTGCTCTCACAGTGCTGTCTATTTGTATAGACCTTCCAGAAGAGGAATCCCAACATCTGCCTGAAGAAATTAAACAAGTCCTAGAGAAATACTCAGAAGTTTTTGCAGCTCCTAAACAATTGCCACCTAGGAGGCATTGTGATCACAGAATTCCCTTAATTCCTGGAGCTTGCCCAGTGGCAAAAAGACCTTACGGAATTCCACCTCATTTGAAGGATGAGTTGGAAAAACAAATTGCTGAAATGCTGCAGTCTGGAGTTATTCGGCCAAGTAGCAGCCCTTTTCATCCCCAGTTCTCATGGTGAGAAATAAGGATGGCACTTGAGAATGGTGGTAGACTACAGACACCTCAATGCTCTTACTCTCAAAAGTAAATATCCCTTGCCTGTTATTGATGAATTGTTGGATGAATTATCTGGAGCTGCCTGGTTTTCTAAGCTTGACTTAAGAGCAGGATACCATCAAATAAGACTAGCACCAGGAGAAGAATATAAGACTGCATTTTCCACTCATATGGACACTTTGAATTCCTGGTGGTTGCTTTTGGTCTGACTGGAGGTCCTGGAACTTTCCAAGGCACCATTAAACCCATTAACTGTCGCTACAATGGCGCACAAAGGGCTATGCCACGTGGACATGAAGGGATGGCGATGGCACTGTTCCACCTTTTCGTTCCGTTTGTCGTTGCCCCCACCACTCGTCGTTTCCTTCGACCAGAAGGAAGAGATGGGGCGCTATCCCAGATACGGCCGCCCCGTTCCAACCCCCGCACGCGACCCTGCTTCCTCGTCGACCTCCCTCCTCTTCCTCCTCTCTCTCCCCTGCCGCCGCCGCTTCTCCTCCTCCTCCCCCTCCCCCATGCTAGCCCTCCACCTGCCATCCACAGCGCCACAGGGCGGTCGGGTCATCGGGGTGAGCAGCGGCGGGCATCTGTGGTGTGTCGGGCGGAGGAGATGAGGAGGGTGAGAATGACGGCAGTGGGGGAAGGAGCAGCGAGGCCGGAGGAGCTCGTGCCGCCGCTGGTCATGGATGCGCCGCTGCAGCTCGTGTAGTGTCGACCTGATATTTTTCGTGGAAGCCCCTTCTCGCTCAGCTTGTTTCTTCTCCCTTTAGGATTGGCTTTCTCCGCTTGGTGAGGGCCTACAGAAGAAAAGCTCCCATGGGAGCTTCTGCCCATACTCCGAGTTGAATTTATAGGTGATGTATATCCATGGAGACAAGGTGTTTGTAAAATTGCCTGAGAGGGTTGTGTGGATTTTACAAGTTGTTATTGCTATTACTGATCTTCTAAATTGTTTGTTATTCCTTTCACCTATTATGTGGTTACTTTTGAGGTGTTTTTTGGTTATGTCATGACGCAGGCTTATCCAACGGCGGCGCTGCCTCTAGCATCAGACACGGTGTGGCTGGTTGTTGTGTTTTACACCCACAAGAAGGCCCTTCACTCAGGTACACAAGATGCTTGACAACATTCTGCACCTCAATCTTTTTCATGATCTTTTCATAGCTGGTTGGGTTTAGACATAAGTCATGGCATGGCAGCTGGAGTTTCCTTGGAAAATGGGCCTGGCCGTGAGGGGTTGTGGAAGGGTGCCCTCGACGAGCAGGACAGTACCACGTCCCTTACTCATCGGTCTGACTGACATGACCATCTTCATAAATGGGATGGAGGTGAGTACCTGACTTTTTGGACTCATTTTGTAAAATGGATCATGTTAACACTTGTTTATATGAAGCTACAAAGAGATCAATACTCACCATTGGGATTGATGGAAAATTGAAATTATGATGTATATCTGCATTGTCTGACCTTCGTACTCATATTCAAATTATACCACTAAATTAATGCTGATAAGATAACCTGATCTTTAATGAGTGGGCTAGAAATTCTAAGTATTATTTGTTTGAAATAGCACCGAATCGGCAAAAGATTGTTTGCTTTGGCTGAAGATATACAAATTTTCTCTCCCATTTACTGGTCTGATGTTTTGAGGATTTTGATAGTACCGAGCTTCCTTTCTTCAGGAGCATAAGATTAAGAAAAGATATTCGTTATGTTTGGTACCTTACAGAGGATGCATTGCGCGATGCTCTGCAGCAAGATTTTACAGTCATGATTTATCCGTATTAGTATGGATTCTAAAACCTTATAGGAAAATGCCATCTTTACAAAATTAAACTATGCCTGCAGAGCTGCTGAGGGAGGCCCTGTCATGGACTGGCCGAGACTGTCGAGCATCGTGTTGAAAATCTTCAGAGGTACTTCTTTCACTCCTGCAATCTATGTGTGACTGTTTCTACAAGCTTAGATTCAGTGATTGGTTGTTGTCGCATTCGCGTGGTGTCCATCTGATCCTGAGGTTGCGATATACTTTGTCAACCAATGGATGCTGGCCGAGGTCGCCCAGGTCGAGAGCGCGCCCACCGGCCTGAAGCTCATCCACGAGCCCTGAACTCTCAAGGTCAGCGACGTAGATGGGTGTCCCTACCAGTGGCTCTTCAAGAGAGAGGAGCAAGAACATGATGGCGGCGGGGTGTTCGGTCTGTGGTCCACTTCGATGCGGGACGTGGAGGCGTGATCCGACAAAGCCTCCCGATGCTCCAACCACTGCTTCCCATCAACGCCAAGGAGCAGTAGCCTCCGCAGGTCAGTGGTGGCACCCCCTGGTTTTTCCCATACCCAGATCTCGCTTGTATGCCTGCACACGTAGTCTGCTGCTCTCCATTAATTCTCTCTCTCTCTCTCTCTCTCTCTCTCTCTCTCTTTTCTTATGAGAAGGGTTAGAACTTATGATATTGCTAAATTGCTGTGATTGTTTGATAAATGCGTCTACATATTCAAAGGTTTTGCATTTCTCTGTTTTATTTTTAGTTGTATACTTTGTTGAAAGAAGAGAGGAATTAAAAATTAACTTCTATTTTCTCTGAATCGGGCTTGATTTTTGGTACAGATTCTATGATGATTGATGCAAAGTCCGTGCTGTGCTCCTATGATCGAGGTTGGATATGCTTGATGTCCAAAAAAAATTAGTGATGCTTCCTTGAGCGAAATGCCTAACGATCATACTAACATATTACTTGTCTTCCCAATGTGATACAGGTATAGAAGAAGCGGCAGAAAATTGAATACATCGTTCTCTGTTGCGTTGAGGATTGATTTCAGTGCAACCTTTCACTGAAATCATATGAACATGATACTGTAGACTGCAGCCATGAATTAATTTTCCTTCATGATGTCCACATGACCTTTTGAGCATTT
>NC_057812.1:379202816-379230136 GCF_018294505.1 Triticum aestivum | reverse complement strand
CAATTGTAGGATCTTCAGGATGGGCCTTCCTATCCATTCTTATCGGATAAATTAAATATATCTCGTGTAAATCTAGGTATGAGATGTTTCTTGTACATCTGGTGTTCTTTACATATTAGTGTGTTGTAGCAGATTTAGTGACAAATTAAAGTCATCCTGGAGCATTGATATAATTACATTTGCTCATTTTTTGTTATGTGTTTTGTTTAGAGGAATTGCTTCTGTACTTGACAGATTAGGAGCTGGTGTTAGGTTTCACTGGATCAATTTTTAGCTCTTGTTTCTTGAGGTCTGCAGAGGTTAGAGGAGTAATTAGTCTTCTATGTTTCTCTAATGAGTGTGTGTCTGGATGCATACATATAGTAGAGGAGCAATTACCATCTGGATGTGCATAAATTATTCTTCGTTATTTTGCGAGTACATGTGGATGTGCATAAAGTGTTCTCTCTTTTTTTAACGAGTATATGTGATACATAGAAAATGTATATGGTGGTTTCCATTCTGGATTATCTGGCTGGTACATGGAGCTTATTTAATTTTCCACTATTATGGCATTATCTGTACTGCTTGACATATCATGCCCCCTTACTTCCTTCGTGACCTCCCACTACTTCATCTACTGAAATGATTAGGCGAATCTCGTTTTTTCTAGCATTAAACCTGCAAAGAAACGAAATCTTCTCCGGAGCAATTAGTATTCTCTGTTTTCCTAACAAGTGTATGTGAACTCATTCAGACAGTAGAGGAATAGTTACCATTCTCTTTGTGTTTTAGCAAGTATATGTGGATGCACATCAAGTGTTCTCTGTTTTTAATGGGTTATATGTTGATGCATAGAAAATGTAGTACATGGAGCCTATTTAGTTTGTCTGAACAATAATACTTATTCACAGATTTTGTTAGCTTGCTTCAAAATTTATTAATCCAGTTATGGTGTGGTTGCCTATTACTCAAGATGATTTCATATTAGCTTCAGAGGACATGTATGTTGCGTATCCTTTTGCCTACTGAGCACACACAAAGAAATGTTTCTATCGATATCATTAACTGAAACATATTCCATTTTTGATCAATTGGTGGATCTGACTAATATAGATATATTGTAAGAGATATTATTCACGTGCCATTTTCTTATTTCGAGTAAGCTTGAAACTGATGGTCTCAGTTGGTTTGTGCATTGACTTTCTTCGGAACCTGGATCTAGAGAAACTAAGTAGAGGGTCGCCTTTTGTGCAGGAATTTGCAGCAGGTCTGATCCCTTGCGCGTGCTCCTCCGCTTGTCCTCACCCTCTCGACCCTCCCCTTGCTCATCGCCATCCATTTTATTCAGAGTGTAGATGGCGGGCAAAACACCTAAGCTCCAGGTGAGCTCCTACTCCACCCTGTAGGTGTCGTAATTTGTATGATGTTTCCGTTATCAAGTTTTGCAATCTAATGCCTTGCTCTACTGTTTTTATTTCTAATCTCAACGTTTCGAATTTTATCGGTCAGAGGTTACTTGAATGATTCATGGGAATTTGAATGTGGGGGGTCTCAAAGAATTTTTATAAAGAAAAATCCAAATATCAACATTTGCTAATCTCGCTCGATGGTTGAGGTCTTATAGAGAACATCATCTGTATAATGATGTTGAGAGCAACCTGCCAACATCATTTTCTCCAGAAGATTGAGAACCGATAGGATTCTATTTGTATTTATACTGACATTCTCTCTCCTTCGACTAACTGAACATTGAATTACTGTGGTACATGCATCCTACTTCATATGAGCAGCGCTCATGTTTCGAAAAAATAAACAGTGTGAGTTTACTATTAAAGTGGATGCCTTGTTTCTCCAGGAATGAGCACATGAGCTACTTTGACTAGGTGGCCACTTGATTAGGTGTATGTGTTAGTTTAATGTTCTGTAACATGTTAGGCGTAGGCAGTATTTTTGGACTGAGACTTGCTCCTGTTGTCCGTTTCAGATATTCAGTCTAAGATCTAAATTTCAACACTATATGTGTTTTGTTTACGTTTCCTGATGTGTTTTAGATGAACCGAATCACTTGTGTTTATATGGATACTAGCTACTTTTACTTCAGCACATAAAGAACGAAATCTGTATGAGTATTTTTTATTTACTTTAAAGCATTTCTACATAAGCAAAACATATCAAGGGGCAGTATGCTGGAAATAAAATCATATATCCGGTTCATGTTTACCCTTGTCTTTACACATATGATTGGCACTAGCAAATTGACATATACAAATTTGTTTCTAGAGCAAGGATGAAAGCACTCCATACACACCCGCAAGGATGATGATCCATCTGTTTCTAGGATGGTGGGACTTGAGGTCAAACTGCACAGGTTTACATTCAACTTTGCTTGTTGATATTTCTGGCATATACTTGATGGAATATACATAAATATGTGTTCTTTCTTATAGGCATGCACCAGAATCAAGGATCAGCTACTTGATGAAAATATACAGGAGACTCTCCTACTCAACATGACGTTAAAAAAAGAATCAAGGATCAGTTCAATGGGAATTGGAATGATGAAAACACTTGTTTGAGCACATGTGATCCTCATAATAGCATATTTGTAATAAATCATTGTAGTCAAAACACTTTTTTTTATAATTATGTAGTCAAATTACTTATGGGCTGTTTGGTTTGAGACTAAGTTTGCCTAAGGTTGCCACACCTAAGGTTAGGCAAGTTTGACCAGTTTAGGTGGGTGTTTGGTTCAAGCCACACCTTAGGCAAGCCACACTAGGGTCCCACATCACATACTCTCAAAAAGTGTGGCAAGATTCCCTTAGGCTTGCCAACTTGTGGCTCTCATTTTGAAGAACTAACCTTAGGCAAGTATGGCAACATTGTATGGCAAAGTGTGGCATGGCTAGGCCTAGAACCAAACAGCCCCTTACTCTTGTGTATAAGTGCCATTAAGGATCAACCTAAACCTGCGGAGGTGCATAAACTAGATAAGTGCGCACATGAACGCTCAGGAGGCGTGCCAATGGCACGCCCCAGCCACTAGTGAATATTGATTTGTCCCCTGTTCTCAGGAAGTATGCAGTGTGCTTCTTCGATGACATTCATGTCTTCAGCAAGACTCTCAGAGAACATATTGAACACTTGTCTGCTGTATTGCAAATTATGGAAGAAAACAACGGAAGGTTAAACTAAGCAAGTGTGAATTTGCCAAACAGCAAGTATCCTACCTAGGGCATGTCATTAGTGCTCAAGGAGTCTCTACTGATCCCAGTAAAATTACAGCTGTTGATAATTGGCCAACTCCCTCTAATACCAAGGAAGTGAGGTGATTTTTGGGTTTGACAGGATACTACAGAAAATTCATCAAATCATATGGAGTGATCAGTAAACCTCTTTCTGAATTGCTAAGGAAGGGTACAGTTTTTGTATGGAATCCAATGGCTGAAGAAGCATTCTCTACACTTAAGAAGTCCCTGATCTCAGCTCCAGTTTTAGCCCTGCCAGATTTTTCACAACCTTTCATGATTGAGACAGATGCTTGTGACACTGGAATAGGGGCAGTTCTAATGCAAAAAGGGCATCCTCTAGCCTTTGTGAGTAAGGCTTTAGGTCCAAGAAACAAAGGTTTGTCTGTACATGAAAAGGAGTACATGGCAATACTTTTAGCTGTAGAAACTTGGAGGCCATATCTGCAAATGCAGCAGTTTATAATCAAGACCGATCAGAAAAGTTTGTCACATATAGCTGATCAAAGATTACACACTCCCTGGTAGCATAAGGCTTACACAAAGTTGATGGGTCTTGACTATGAAATTCATTACAAAAAGGGGAAGTGATAATACAGCAGCTGATGTCCTTTCCAGAAGCCTCATCAAGCAGCCCAGTCATTTGCAATATCTGGTGTTTTGCCAAGTTGGTTGCAGGAGATAGCTCAAGGTTATGCCTCTGATGCTTCTACCATGGACATTATTCAGCAGCTGGCTGTGGATCCTAAATATAAACCCCCATGTACATTGATTAATGGTCTACTTAGACACAAAGGCTGCATCTGGATTGGTGAACAAACATTGCTTCAGGACAAAATATTCCAGCCCAATTGGGGGGCACTCAGGGTTCCCTGTTACATATAACATAATACATTCCCTGTTCAGTTGGAAAGGGATGAAAAGTTACATCAAACAGAGAGTCCAATCTTGTTTAATTTGCCAAAAGGCCAAACCAGAAAGGATTAACTACCCAGGATTGTTATCTCCATTGCCTATTCCAAAGAAGGCTTGGGAAACTGTCACTATGGATTTCATCTCTGGGTTGCCCAGTTCTGAAGCTTTTGATTGTCTGATGGTTGTCATTGACAGGTTCACAAGATATGGTCATTTTATTCCAATCAAACATCCATATACTGCTCCTATAATTGCTGAGATCTTCTTGGAGAATGTGTATAAGCTGCATGGCATGCCTGAGTTTATTGTGTCTGACAGGGACCCAGTCTTTACCAGTGCATTTTGGCAGCATCTTATCAAAAGAACAGGTGTTGTCTTGAATATGAGCACAGCATATCACCCTGAAACTGATGGACAGACTGAGAGAGTGAATCAGCAGATAGAATGTTTCCTCAGATGCTTTGTTGGTGCTCATCCCAAGAAATGGAAAAAGTGGATTTCCTTGTGTGAATTCTGGTACAACACCAACTGGCATTCAGCAGTGGAAAAACTCTGTTTGAAGTGCTTTATGGGCACAGTCCTAGAAACTTTGCAATCACTCCATCTGATACTATTGATCCACCAGATGTCCAGCAATGGCTAGAGGAGAGAGAAGTCATCAATCAGTCTGTGAGACAGCATCTCCTTAGGGCCCAACAACGAATGAAGAATTATGCAGATAAACATCAAACTGACAAGCAGTTTGCGGTTGGACAGGAGGTATTTCTGCAATTGCAACCTTATGTACAGTCTTCTGTTGTTCACAGGGCCAACCATAAGCTGTCATTTAAGTTTTATGGGCCATATAAGATCTTAGAACATATTGGAGAGGTGGCTTATCGATTGGAACTTCCAGAATCAAGCAAGATACACCCAGTCTTTCATGCTTCTCATCTCAAGCAATACATAAAGCTTCCTTCTCAGGTACAATCATCACTTCCTTCTGACCTTTCACTCATTCAGATTCCTGTGCGAGTGTTGCAACAGAGAATCAGGCGCAAAGGGGACCGTACTGTTGCTCAAGTACTTGTGGAGTGGAGTAATTCATCGCCCCAGGAGGCCACCTGGGAGGATACTGATTCCTTGAAGCAAAAGTTTCCAAGAGCTCCGGCTTGGGGCGCTAGTACTTCCATGGATAACGCCAACAGTGCTGAGAAGGAGGGAAGATTCAAAGGCAACGCTCCTGGGCCAGCGGCGCAGCCCACTCTCGAGAAAAGGCTTCCCCAGTGGCTTGCAAGCCCGAACTGGGCCCGATAAGGGTGTAATAGGTTAGCGTGTATAAGTAGGTGAGCTAGGAGTTCTTCTTCCTCGGCTTGGCACTAGATGAGGCTTCGGCCGGCACCACTCTGTAATTCGAATCCGCTGTGAGGGAGGTTGGGAAGAACAGCTATGAATTCCACCTAAATTCCTAGATCGATCTCGAATCCGTAGCTCGTATCTTACAGGAGCATATCAGGTTGCTTTTAGCTGGCTGTACCAGTGCTATAAGCACCCTAGAACAGATCCTTACATCATCAGAGGAGGATAAAATAAAATCTTGCTCGCTCCTTTGGAGCTGGCGGTGTGAACGCCATAAGGCAAACTCGGGCGAAGGCCCCATCTCGCTTGAGCATATTTGCTCTTCTGTTAATTATCATCTTATGAATGTAATGGAGAACAAAAAGACTGCTAAAGGGCAAAAGCAGCAGCTAAACCACAAATTGTCTCGGCCACCGGCTGGGATTCTCAAGATTAACACTGATGCCGCTTTCCACAGGGACTCCAACTCTGGCGGCTGGGGACTCATTATCAGAAATGACCAATGCAAGGCGATGGCTGCAGGTGAGGGTAACGGAAACCTTGGCATTGTTATATGCTATTAAAATGTCGATGGGGCGCGACAGAGTAATGTTTGAAACTGATTCAATGCAACTGATGAGGGCAGTGAACTCTGAAGTCTATGATCTAGCGGAACTAGGAGCAATTGTCTGTTTGTTTGGGGTTTTTTTTTGCTGGGTTATGAGCAATTGTCAGTAGTATCAAATTCCAGCTGCGTGTGGGCTTTTCAGCTGTAAGCGTTGTGTCCAGCCCTCGGGCATATGCTGGTGCATGGTTTAGCTGCGCATGGAACTACTTTGGAAGCTGGTCTGTGTGAGACTTTGTTGGGCCAACTCCCAGGATTTGCACTGACTGAACCATGTAGCTGGCGATTTGCCCAGCACTAATATGTAACTACGTAACGGAATGCACGGCATGTTCCTTTCAAAAAACAAAAAACAGTTTGGAAACAGCCATGCCTTGGCAAGAAGCGACACAAGATTCACCCAATAGCAATAGCCAATAGATAATAGATAGAGATACGAGTAGAAGAAGAAGAAGAAGAAGGACGAACCGAGCTGGTCGAGCTCGATGACATGTGGATCCACGCCAATCCGCTTGAAGAGACCCTTGACCTCCATTGAATACCTGCGGTATAGTGTAAGCACCAGCACATATGACGAAGGGAACCAACGAGTGTCTCGCATGAATTCATCGCAGAAAACAAATCGTGGAACGAATTGGTTGTGTTGGAGTTCAGGTGAGGTTCTTACGAGCACCACGACTTGGAGTAGATGACGACGGCGTTGTCGGCGAGCGTCTTCTTGACAGAGTCCTCCATCCGCGAGCCGAAGGAGGAGTCCGGCGAGGAAGAGGATGACGAGGCCCTGGCAGCGACGGCCCTGGCGCGGCGCGCGGCGAGAGCGAGGCGAGGGAGAGGTATGGACCGGGGGCACCAAGGGAGGCCGAGGTTAGTCGCGGGGAGGCGGCAGAGGGTCGGGCACGGCGGCGGCATTTGCTGCGACGGGAAGATGAAATCGCGATGGGGATGGCGATGGCGATGGCGAGGCTCTGCCTCTCCTCTCAACACTTCACCACCACGACTCTCTTGTTCTGCGTGAAGAAAGGAACGCAATCCCAAGCCACAGACCCAATAATGTCGGTAACCGACCCAGTTCGGAATGTGTGTGTTTGATCGCCGACCGAACCGGCCCACTTTGCTCGCGGTTCTGGTTTCGCTGCGATTTTTCAATTGCGTGTATCATGTTTGCTCAAAATTCTCTCGAAAAAATGTTTGCTCAAAAAAAAGTTGTCTTATTTTAGAGAAATGAAAAATGTATCGTGTTTGCGTGTATCTTGTTTCGCTGATGATGGTTGCTATGATGGATTCTCCCTCTGGCGAAGAATTGAAAAATCTTTAAATTTGATCGGCATGGAATAATAAGGTGGTGTTTTCAAGATTTTCTAAAGAATATAAAGGTAGGGGGCCGAGAGGCGGTGGAATGTAGGGCTAGAGCCATTATTGCTCCTGCAAGGGTTGTTGGGATTCCCTCGAGAATAAGGATGAAGCAGAATGATAATAAGTATTTCTCTCATTTACAGGACCGAGGTTATCAATCAAGTAAAAGTATCTCAGTCTAACAACGTAAGCAGCACCTACACATAAGACACACACACACACTCGTCCCTAACACGGTAGGAGGATTGTCAGTCCCCTTGTCTTGCTAGTTACAAGATTAAACGCATGTGATAGAAATAGTGATGCGGAGCATCCCAAGGTCATCCTCATGGACTTACCTCCGTCTCCCACGACACCACTTGGACCAATGACAAGAGCCCGAGCAAAGGCTATCGAAGATAAGGTGAACTCCCTCCTCTCCGAACTACCACTTTCTATACATGAGACATGACTACTACCTCAAGCGAAAACACTATGTGTGTTCAAGTACTTGAAGGAAGGCCACGGAGCAGTTGCATCCAACGGACAAAACGGCGAGGACACCAAGTGCCAAGGACAAGAAGAAGAGCTGCCACTGAAGCTACAACCACCGAACGACCGGTCGGGACCGAACGTCCGGCACCTGAAGCCCGAGCCTAACCAGGCCCCAACCAACGCAAGCTACAGTGAGCGGACGTCCGGCCCGGACCGGACGACCAGCGTCCTCACACCCGAGCCAAAACAGCGGATGTCCGACGCGACCGGACGACCGGACATCTCCGGAAATCCGGTGCCACCTCGACCGAGCCAGAACCAGCGGAAGTGCGCGACTACCGGACTTCCGGACGCCCACGAGCCACCGGACGACCGAAACCCTCCGGACGTCCGGTACTTGTCTGTGCACAGTTTCGGACCCGAGGCCCATGTACCCCTTCACTTCGCCCTCATTTGCACTAAGACTATAAATAGACCTCCTACTCCTCCTAGTTAGGGTTAGCGTTGTGTTAGCTCATATGTGAGACAGAGCTTCGCTCATCCATCTGGATCTACTCCATCGCGAGGGACCGTCACCTCTTCAGAGAAGATCCACTTGGATTCAAGACCCCTAACGGGAAGACCTCAAGACCTCCTCTCGGAGAAGAACCGGTTACCTATGTATCGTCCTTTGTTGGATTCGGATCGTGTATCTCTTTGTGTTTCAAGGACCTAGCATATGTGTGACCTAATCTCGTTGGTTTGAGTGATTCTCTTGTGTTTCCTTTTGTGTTTTCCCCTTGTGTTCTTCATGGGATCCTCTCCTTTCGTGAAAGATCGGACGTATATGGTTCCACCCTACATCATCTTGGTATCATGAGCCACGTTGATCACGATTTCGGAGCCTCCCCTCTTCGTTTTCTAGCTTGATTTTGTTGTGTTCTTCCCCAATTTCGAAAATCCCCACCAAAAATAGCCCCAATTTTTTTTTGATTTGTTGGTGTGATGAAGTTTTGTTGGATTTGATCCATGGATTTGCTTTGCCACGAGTGGATCTAGCTTTCCCCCATCATCCCCACCTTTTCCATCCACAAAATCGCCCGGATTTGACCAATTTTGCCTCCACCACCACGAACCCTAGTTGTTCATCCCGTTCCCGAAATCGCCCAGGCACTGGACGTCCGCCAACCACCAGACACCTGACGATCGGACGACCGCTCCACCACCGGACGTCCGACGTTTCCTAACGAAACTAAGAAATTTCAGTTCGACCACCACCACCTCTCCACCTCCACTTCCGCAT
The DNA here is from genome assembly GCF_018294505.1 of Triticum aestivum. Lineage (NCBI taxonomy): Eukaryota > Viridiplantae > Streptophyta > Magnoliopsida > Poales > Poaceae > Triticum > Triticum aestivum. Next base: position 379,220,940 of record NC_057812.1, on the reverse strand, counting down.
ACACACTCCATTAACCCCTCCCCTTCTGCATACGCACCCCAAATACCACAATCGCTTTGCACAACCACCATTGCTTACTCGTTTCGCACTCTGGCACAATTTTTCTACATTTTGCTTTGAGACTTTGAGTTGCGGTTCTCGTTTCCTAACGCGTTTCGGCTACTTAGGGACGGTTCGACATCAACATCACCGCCGCTCATCTTCGCCATGGATTCGTCATCGACAACAACCACCCCACCATTTTGACACCATACCGTAAGTAAGAACGGTAACCTCTTCTTGGTATCGCGATACACCATCATTACAACCTTGCCATTGCATTGATAACCACCATAGCCCAATTTTGCGTATCTTACCCATCAAGACTAGCCTTTGAGTATTGTCGGTAACGTCACTTGTGCACACTAGTGGTCATACTTACCATAGCATACATACCATATCATCTTGGTCCATATCTTGGTATCATGTTTTGTGTCACAAGGTTGTCATCGCATACACAATTGCTATCTTGGTTCATGAAGCGTTACATGAGAAAAGAGCTCAAAAGAGAAAAGAGCCAAACAAGCTTTTAAGCAAAAGGGAAAGATAAGCGAACAACTTTTAAGCAAGAACCATAGCATCATACTACATTAAGATTGTCATACTAGATCATCTAGGATCATATCATTGGAACACCATACATAGAGCATACTTGGGATAGAAGTCATTGCATTCTTGCTTGGTAGGTTGTGCACAAGTCTTCGTATCCGCCTATTGTGCAATCGTGCTAGCGTCTCTCTAGTGTTGCGCAACAAGAGCATTTTCATGGATTCCACATTTTGGCTCATCCCTTGGTTGCACGACCCCATTTATCTCTCCGTGTGTGAGTTCCCGTGTACCATATCTTGCTATTGGTCTACTTGTTGCATTTGCAAATTTGTGAATCTTTTCCAACATTATTGAAGTCCACTAACAATTGCATCAAATTTTGTGCCACCATCCTAACCGAGCTCCACCATAAGCTTTTACTTGTGTAGGTGTGAGAAACCTACAAGAATTGGTACCAATTGTGCTATTTCCTTGTTCCACATTTGAGTGATCATTGATCTGTCTTCAACATCAGTCAAGGTACATTTGGTATAAGTTCTTCTCTTTCTCCCGCTCACATATTTGCTTGGAATAATGGATAGGCCAAGTACTTCTACCAACCCACTTTTCATCGAGCAAGACGACGACATGTCCTCCTACATCACAAAGAGCCACCTCTCTGGTGCACAACGTGCTTTGCATCAAGAGCAACAATCAATGAACAAACACATCGACAACCTCGCCACCGACTTGCAACTCTCTGAGCAATGTACAAGAGACTACTTCGACAACAAGCTCGATGATCACAAACAAGAGAATGACGCAAGAATGGACGAGATTCGTGTTTTGTTACTCAACCGCTCTTCTTCCACTTCGTCCTAATCAAGATGGGGCCGCTCAAGTCGACACTCTGACGACACCATCTTCGGCTCAAGTACACCGACATCGAATACTCTTCGACGTGCCGCGCGCCAAGACCGTCAAGCAAACCGCAATCCTCTACACGACAACGACTCTCAAGAGCAACGACGCCGTCAAAACCAAGCTACTTTCACGCAAGCACGAGAACGGCAACGCCAACGCCATCAAGAAGAGGAAGAACAAGCGAGACAACATCAAGATGAACAAGATGCCGAGGCAGAACGCCAAGAACAACAACTACGTGAAGCTCAAGCACTTGAGGCGTAACGTGCCCTCCGAGATTCAAGTCGAGTCGTAGCCACACACAACCGGCAAAGTCATCATCACCAAGAAGCGCTTCACGAGGAGGTTCAAGAGAGGATTTTTCAATCAAGAGTGCATCGTCAAGTCCCTCAAGCTCCTCCACAAGCTTGACAAGCACCTCAAGTTCAACAAGAGCAAGAAGACAATGGAAATCCTCCAAGACAAGAGCAAGTTGAGGGAGATGATCCTCCTCGTCAAGGACGTCATCATCCCCGACCCCAACACAATGAAGAGAAACGCTACGGGAAGCTTAAGTTCACCATGCCCAAGTTCAACGGAAGGAATGATCCCAAAGAGTACCTTTCATGGGCATTGAAGGTTGACAAAATCTTCCACTTGCACAACTATGAGGAAGAGAAGAAGATCACGATGGCATCCCTTGAGTTCCAAGACTACGTCCTCATTTGGTGGGAACAAGTCATTGAGCGCCGTGAGGCAAGAGGCGAACCACCCATCACTACTTGGGCGCAAATGAAGGATGTCATGAGAGCACGTTTCGTGCCAACATACTACAATCGCGACCTCTTCAAGAAACTCCAACTTCTCAAGCAAGGAACCAAGAGTGTTGAAGAATACTACAAAGAAATGGAGATTGCCATGATACGAGCTAATGGCACGGAAGATGATGAGCAAACTATGGCACGTTTCTTGAATGGAATCAATCACCCAATCAAGAAGATTGCCAACTTCCAACCATACTCGAACCTCATCGAGATAGTGCATCAAGCTACCAAGGCGGAATGTCAAGTGCAAGATGACTTCAAATATGCCAAGTTCTCATCCAAGTCCTATGGTTTCTCCAACCCATCAAGCTTCAACAACTCCAACAATTTCGACCTCAACCAAGCCATCTACAAGCAACGGCGACAAATCAAGTTACAAGAAAACTTCGACAACCTCAAGTCATCCTCCTACTACAAGCAACTTCAAGCCGAGAGCTTCATCATCATCTACCCCAACCGATGAGACAATCAAGATAAGTTCCTTCAAATGTTTTACATGCGGCGGCTGAGGTCACAAGTCCCTCAAATGCACAAACAAGCGCACCATGATCTTCAACGACGATGGTACATATGACTCCATGAGCGAAGGAGAAATGGAAGCCCTTGACCAAGTGACCATGCACCGGCAAGTGAATGACGATGAAGAAGATCAAGTCTTTTGTGATGAAGACTCAAGCCCCGCTCTCGTTGTCTCCAAGGTCTTGACTCTTTAACATCAACAAGAAGAAGACCAAAGATGCCATATCTTTCACACCAAGGCCAGCATCAATGGAAGGTGTCGTGGTTTTGTCACGGCAGATGTCCTAGAGAAAGGACTTAGTCGTGGAGCCATCGCGACGGGTTAGCTTGAAGGGGTTAAAGCGGACACAGAGACGCAAGAGAGTTTATACTAGTTCGGCCCCTTCGATGAAGGTAAAAGCCTATGTCTAGTTGTGATGGAATTGATGGGGTTTCGATGACTAGGGAGCAAACAAGCTTCGCCTAAGTCTCGAGTTGTTGTCTGTCGTCCTTGAACCGCCGCCGGGTCGTCCCCTTATATACACGGGTGACGCCCGTCGGTTCACAAAGTCCCAACACCGGTCCATATTCGTATCCGGGTTGGTCTCTCCTTATTCCTAACTTACAATACAAGTTTATATACAAATACCGGTTTACAGCTACAAGTCTTAAACCGACTACAGGCCTTAGGCCCTCACCTGTCTTTTTGAGCTTCAGCACTCTTGAACTACTGATGAAGTTGACCCGGCCCAGATAGGCCGGTTTACGCCCAGCAGTAATATCCCCAACATTAGGCCCCAGATTGATTTGAACGGGTTCATGTCAATCCTTTAACAAAAACTTCATCTTCAAAATCTTCTCATAAATTGGTAAACCGCCATGATATCATCTTCTCTGATTGCTGTAAACCGGAGTGACGTCACCTGTCATAACGAAGCTATCCATTATGCTTCCTTGTTTAATAGATCTGCGGAAATCGAGGCGACAGCTCCGTTTCGTGGCCCCTTGATTGCCGCGCCTGACACATGTCCTTTTGCCTTATAAATAGGACCGAAGGGTCATTTCTTTTCTCCCCTTCATGCCTTTCTTCTTCATCTTCCTCGCGTCGCCAGCCTCGGAGCTCCGCCACCGTCGTCAACTTCTGCATCAACCTTGGCCGCTGCATCAACCTGAACGCACCAGAGCACCGCGGCAACATTCCGCGTCTTCCTCAACTCTGGTAAGCCTTCTGCTCTTCTCAACACAGATCTGTTCTAGGGTTTCGTGTTCTTGCAGTGTTCATCACCTGTTCCTGATCATATACTAGCTCCTGGATGCATCTGTGAACCCCTGCTCTGTGTAGCGGTAGCTTTTAGTATCCGCCTTTAGTTTCATGCCCAAGACCATAGATCTCACATATATTTCTGCCCATTGATTCAATACTATTCTGCTTTGAGCTTTTGAATATTTTTCTTATTTTCTGAACTTGCTTCAGATCCAACGCTGTAGAGAAATCTTGTGAAATCTATTTCTGCATACTTATCCATCCGCAATCTCAGCTGTTTCAATGCTTAGATCAGGCGGTTTAACCTTGTAGAAAAAATTGCCAAACCGGTATATACCATTAGTCCCCTTGTTGAACCGCCAGATGTTGTTGCTTCATAAAACTCCGGTTTAGATAGATCTGTCTCCGGTTTAAAATTGCACATACCAATGTACCTTGATCAATGCATTTTTGAACCGGGATCTTCTACCTTGTAGATTTCATCATGGCCAAGCAAGTATATGAGTGCAATTGGGTTCCTTCTTGCGTCACAGAGGCTCAACTGGACGATTTAGTCCTGATCGGTGCTTTAGGCAGCAAAGATACCATCCATTGGAGGGCTCCTGGCAAAGAATGCCCCCCTACACCTCAAGAAGGAGAGGTCGTTGTTTTCGTATATCACTTAGCCCGGGGCTTTAAGCCGACCGGTTCTAAATTTTACCGGGATGTTTTAGCCGATTTCCAACTCCATCCACAAGACACTGGCCCCAACTCTGTCACAAATATGTGTCACTTCCAAGTGCTCTGTGAGGCGTTCTTTCAAGAGGAGCCCACAGTGGAATTGTTCAGAGACCTTTTCCATCTAAACCGCCGTACTGAGTTTACTGACGGCTCCAATACGGAGTTGGGTGGCGTGGCGATTCAGAAAAGGAAAGAGGTCACATACCCTCACGCCAAACTGCACAGCCACCCCAAAGAGTGGAATCAGACATGGTTCTATTGCAAAGACACCTCCCCTACTGGTGAGAATGCCTTGCCTGGCTTTCGTCCGGAGCGGCTCAGCAATACACACCCCTTTCCGCAAAGGTTGACTGCCCAGGAGAGAAGCAAATATGCTCCTCAACTGTCGAAGCTCAGAGCCTTTATGGCCAATGGTTTAACAGGGGTTGATCTCGCTTGCTGTTGGATATCATGGAGCATACTGCCCCTTAGTCAGCGCTCCGGTTTAATGTGCGAGTATACTGGCAGTGTTGATGACCCACTGCGACATTCTAACATCCAACTCACCGATGAAGAAATCACAGAGGCTGTGAATAAGATGTTGAATGAACCGGAACACATCTGTGCTAAAAACGGCCTGCTTCCCTTCTGTGCCACCAACAAACCGCCAGCTGTAAGACTTTGATTTTTCTTTTTGCTGAATCTGTTATTGATGTATCTGGTCATTGTTTAATATCAGTGTCTGTGTAATCAGGGCAATGATCCGTTTTGGAGCAAGACACTGCCGCAGGAGAAACCAGAAAAACCAGACAAATCGGAAAGAGCAACCCGGCAAAAGACTAAAACTATGAAGAAGACTGCCCACAGGAAAAGAACCACTGCATCCTCTAATCCGGCCCCTGATGATGATGTGGATAATCCGGACCTTGAGGTAGGGCTTGACTCACTTGGCTTATTTTTCATGCGTCTTATTGATGATGATATTTGTCAGGATGATGCCGAAGCCAGCCATGCTGATGCTGTAGAGGTAATTATTCTCTCTTCCGATTCAGAACCTTTGCCTTCACTAAAAATCCGTCAGGCAAAACGGAAAGTTAAATTTTCTCATCCTCTTGCTTATTTGGATTGCAAATTTCTTACGAATACCCAACAGCACGAAGCTCGTCGCACAACCCGGCACAGCGGCCAGGTAGTTACCTTCGCCGGTTTATCGAACAGTCCGGTTCAGAAATGCCGTTCAGAGATCTCTAATTTGCTTGTCAGTGCTTGTCCTAAAGCGGGCTGCTTTCGTCAACCTCTTAATCCATCTGACTCCGATTACCAGGTTACTTCCCACTCATCCTCTGGCGAGTCATCGGCTACTCAGCTGCCACCGCTCAAAACGGTGCTTGGGTAAGCTATACTTATCATAATATTTGCAGCACATCGCCTTAGAACATATGCTGTATTGATTTTGTTATTCCTTTCAGGGCCAAGCCTAGGCCAAGCAAGAAGGCTCGCCTGGACAAAGCGGCCGAAGAGGATGCCGTCCTTGAACCGGGCAAAACACCAGATCTTGAAGCGGCTATTCCTGAGGATATACCCAATGATCCACCGCAGCAAGACGACGATCTTATTGCTGAAGAGAGACCTATTGATACCTCAAATCCTGTCAATCAGCCCACAAGCTCCATCCGGATTGAGAAATCCACCGGTCCAACAAAGCCTACTGACAAGCCAACAACCCCAGTGCAAACCGGTGATACCAAGGATGATGAGGTTGTCATTACTGGCACTGGCCATACAGAGCCAAGCAATCCTGTCGCTTTGTCCAAACATTCTGCTAAGGAAGAATTTGCTGCCTTTGGCAAAGGCAAGTGGAATGCTGATCTGGCGACTTACGCTGCTCTGAACGCCCAAGATATCCATTCCGGCTACCTGAACCGGTTGTATACCAGCCGTGACTATGAAGCCGGTCTGGTTAACATGATGAAAGATAAATATGAGGTAACTTCCATATGCTCTTTCCTGCTTGTATGCTTCAATTCTTGCTGACTCTCCTAGCCCCCAAGGGCTGGTTTGTAATCTTCTTTCAAACCGGGACTTACTAATATAAATCTTAATGCTTTGAAATTCGCTGATGTAGCCCCCAAGGGCCGGTTCAACTTAGCGTAGTTAAACCGGGACTTTAAGTAATTGAGATTGCCGCATCAGAATATATACGAGCAAAGAGCCATTAGCCCCCAAGTGCCAAGTTGAATACTTGTATTGATCTTGGGACTTTGTAAGCAATTGAATGATGAAGATCAAATATGCATTAGCCCCCAAGTGCCAAGTGCATAACTTGTTATGTGGTTGGTACTTCAATCCTTGTACCGTTTTGCTGAATCATGTAACTGTATGCATGCAGGCTGAGCTGAAGACGAAAGAAAGCCAAGTCGTCGATCTCCAAGATAATCTGAAATCCCAACAAGCTGAAACCTCCAAAGCAAAAGAGGAATTAACCAGCGCTTTAAGCGCCATGGAACAGCTTAAGGAGAACTTCAAGAAGAAGCGGGCGGATTGGGCCACTGAAAAATATGCTTTAATCAAACGAGCAGAAGATGCCGAGGCTGCACTAAAACTGGTGGCGGATGAACTGACTAGCATAAAGCGGCACGTGCATGCCATGACCACTGCTATCTTTGGTAAGCCGGTTTGACTTCTGAACTGATTCTGTCGTCTTACAGAGCTGCCGGTTTGTTAACCCTTGATGATATTTCAGGGACACGCATTGGTCACTTGGGGTCAGATGTGCGGAAGAAATTGAAAGCCGCCTATATGTTGGTCGAACAACTATACACTGGTGCACAGCGGATCATCTGTACTGCATCCCACAACAAGCCGGCGCCCACCTTGATTCAGGACACTCTGATGAAACTGCCGGTGCTTCCTGCCCGGGTTGAAGAGCTGAAGAAATCTGCTGCTCGAACCGGTGCGATCAATGCCTTAATCCGGGCAAAAGCTTGGGTGCCGGATTTTGATCCTATTGAAGCGGCTCAGGGCTATCCCAGCTTGAAGGAAGACGGGTCAGAGTTTGGTGAAGCGGATCTGCGAGCAATAAACCGAGAGGTGCGTCCGCTAGCTTGTCAATTGGCTGAAGAAGCAGACTTGTCTCATTATCAAGCCCAATATGACAATCAAAACAAGCGAATAGCTGCACCAATTCATGAAGCGGAAAATCTTATCCCTCCAATCCGTAAGCATACTTATGCTCCCGATATTGACCCGTCGTTGCTGATCCATGATGAAGCTGTTTTTCAAGCATTAATGGGAATCGACTGGACAACTGTTGATTTCTAGCCGCTGGGTAGAGAAACTGAAGCTGAAGCGGCGCAGGATGACCCACAACCATCAGGCCAGGCTGGTGACCAAGCTTGAACCGGAAGCTGGTTTAAAACTGCTTCTCCTTTGCGAAAAACAATGATCTTATTGTGGGCACTGTGTTGCCTTGTAATAGGCTAGCTGATACTTTTGATGTTGATATGCCTTCGTGCATAATTGCTGCCACTTGCTCTTCCTTTGGGTGATGAACTTTCCAAAGTACTTTCTGCAAAAAAAATCTTCAAGTGCCACCGCGGTTGTACCGTCAGGCGGAATATGATGTCTGCACACATGAAATCAAAACATCCGGAAAAAAATTAAGTACATGACCAACTTTTTGAGATACATAATACCTGCCACCGTTGAGCGTGAAGTTGGCTTGGCCAATCTTGAAGCGGAGTTTTATAAACCCACACTGTTGGAGGAGATAGCAGCTCCCATATATATATATATGACGCCGGTTTACCATGTAAACCGTGCCGGGTTATAATAAACACCGTGTTACTCCATAAGAGGATGTTAACAAAAAAGATCAAACCGGGCAAATAGTCTCCGGATTGAAATGAACCGTGTTCCGTCAATTGACAGTGTGAACCAGTTGAAAACTTTGTCGGTTTAAAAAATGCAATAAAAAGAAAGAAAAACCTTTCAAAGAAAAGTGTGAAGCAAAGGCAATGACACAACCATTTGCAAAAAAAAAGGTTAATTTGAGCTGATCAGATGGCGTTACCATGGCCGAACATGACCAAGCTCCCGATAGGTGTAACTATGGTTCTAGTCAGCCAGGTCCCCAAATGAAACCGTGGCATTTATGCCGATCAAGTGGCATGGCAATGGTTCGGGTTCGACCAAGCCCCCAAGTAATTCTGTGGCCTTAGGCCGATCAAGAGGCATGACTGGTTCAGACGTGACCAAGTCCCCAAGTGATCTAGTGGCTCTTGCCTATCAAGAGGTATTGTATTGGTTCGGACACGACCAAACCCCCAAGTGATATAACATGATGCTTTTAAAAAGCTAACTCAAGGGGTAAACTAGAGGCCGCTTTAGAACAACTCCGTGTAACCACACATGATGTAAAAGAACAGATACCCCGCTTTAGTTGAGGTTTCGGTTTATTATATTTAATCATAATATATACATCGTCGTAATATGTACATAAGTAGAGCCAATGGCTCAGGTATAGTAAGGCCGAAGATGAGCTATGTTCCACGGCCTGTTGGTCTCCTCCTCTGATGTACGTGAGTCCTTATGCTCTCGAATATCGATCAGATAGTATGACCCGTTGTGCAGATTCTTGCTGACCACGAAAGGCCCCTCCCAAGGTGGGGATAGCTTATGCATATCAGTCTGATCTTGGATGAGTCGAAGCACCAAATCTCCTTCCTGAAAGGTCCTGGTTCTGACTCGGCGACTATGATAACAACGAAGATCTTGTTGGTAAATCGCCGAGCGGGCAGCTGCTATGTCACGTTCTTCATCCAACAGGTCCAAAGTGTCTTGTCGTGTTGTCTCATTGTCCGCTTCAACATAAGCTGTCACACGAGGTGAATCATGACGGATATCACTGGGGAGAACCGCCTCCGCTCCATAAACCATGAAGAACAGTGTGTATCCTGTTGATCTGTTGGGTGTTGTATTGATGCTCCATAACACAGATGGTAATTCTTCTACCCAACAACCCGGCGTTCTCTACAAAGGAACCATGAGCCGGGGCTTGATGCCTCTCAAGATCTCTTGATTAGCCCTTTCTGCTTGACCATTGGACTGTGGGTGTGCCACTGATGAAACATCGAGCCGGATATGCTCCCGTTCGCAGAACTCCTTCATGGCACCTTTGGACAAATTGGTACCGTTATCTGTGATGATACTGTGTGGAAAGCCAAACCGGAAAAACACTTTTTTAATGAACTGAACCGCCGTTGCCGCATCACACTTGCTAACAGGTTCTGCCTCCACCCACTTTGTAAACTTGTCAACCGCCACCAGGAGGTGGGTCTTCTTATCTCTGGACCTTTTGAAAGGCCCAACCATATCCAGCCCCCAAGTCGCAAACGGCCAAGTAATTGGAATCATTCTCAATTTTTGAGCCGGCACATGAGCACGTCTTGAAAACCTTTGGCAACCATCACATCGTCTGACCAAATCCTCCGCATCAGCATGGGCAGTTAACCAATAGAAGCCATGACGAAATGCTTTAGCCACTAGAGATTTTGAACCGCGTGGTGACCATAATCTCCTTCGTGGATCTCACGCAAAATTTCACGGCCTTCTTCAGGAGACACAGAGCGTTGAAACGCCCCTGACACACTGCAATGATGCAACTCGCCGTTGATAATAGTCATGGACTTGGATCGCCGGATTATCTGTCAGGCCAGAGTCTCATCCTCTGGTAACTCGCCCCGGTTCTTGTACGCCAGGTAAGGAAGTGTCCAATCCGGAATAACATGAAGAGCTGCCACCAATTGAGCCTCCGGATCAGGAATAGACAAATCCGCTTCACCAGGGATCTTGACCGATGGGTTGTGCAGCACATCCAGAAAAACATTGGGCGGGACCGGTTTGCGCTGAGAGCCCAGCCGGCTTAAGGCGTCCGCCGCTTCATTTTTCCGCTGGTCCACGTGGTCCACCTGATAGCCTTTAAAATGACCTGCAACAATATCCACCTCACGACGATATGCTGCCATGAGTGGGTCCTTGGAGTCCCAAGTGCCAGACACTTGCTGAGCCACGAGGTCTGAGTCACCGAAGCACTTAACTCGACTTAGATTCATCTCCTTAGCCATCCGGAGACCATGGAGCAAGGCTTCATACTCAGCTGCATTGTTAGTACAAGGGAACATTAAGCGGAGAACGTAACAAAACTTATCACCTTGTGGGGAAGTTAATACGACTCCAGCCCCCGAGCCTTCCAATTGCCTGGATCCGTCAAAATGGATGGTCCAATATGTGTGATCCGGCTTTTCTTCAGATGCTTGCATTTCCGTCCAATCATTGATGAAATCAACAAGTGCTTGAGACTTAACCACCGTCCGAGGCACATACTTCAAACCGTGCGACCCAAGCTCTATAGCCCACTTGGCAATCCGGCCAGTTGCTTCCCGGTTCTGGATGATATCCCCCAAAGGAGCAGAACTGACCACTGTAATTGGGTGCCCTTGGAAGTATTGTTTAAGCTTCCGGCTTGCCATAAAAACTCCATACACCAGCTTCTGCCAATGCGGATACCTTTGCTTGGACTCAATGAGTACCTTGCTGATATAATAGACCGGACGTTGAACCGGATGCTCCTTACCTGCCTCCTTTCGCTCCACCACAATAGCCACGCCGACTGCCCGAGCATTAGCAGCAACATATAGCAGTAACGGCTCCTTGTCAATGGGAGCGGCGAGCACAGGCGGATTGGCCAACTGCCGCTTTAAGTCCTCAAATGCTTCATCGGCAGCGGAACTCCAAACAAACTGATCCGTCTTCTTCAACATCTGATACAAAGGGATTGCCTTCTCACCAAGACGACTGATAAACCGGCTTAACGCGGCAATCCGGCCTGCCAGGCGTTGAACATCATTGATACACTTCGGTTTAGCCAGGGAGGTGATGGCTGTGATCTTCTCCGGATTAGCCTCAATTCCCCTATTGGACACTAGAAAACCCAATAACTTGCCCGCCGGTACACCAAAGACACACTTGTCCGGATTAAGCATCATCTTGTATGTCCTCAGGTTATCAAAGGTTTCCTTCAAATCATCAATAAGAGTCTCCTTCTCCCTGGATTTAACCACGATATCATCCACATAAGCATGTACATTACGGCCAATCTGCTTGTGAAGACAATTTTGCACACACCGTTGATAAGTTGCCTGGGCACTCTTGAGCCCAAAGGGCATAGACACATAGCAGAAGGCTCCAAAGGGAGTTATGAACGCCGTCTTCTCCTGGTCCTTAACTGCCATTTTGATCTGATGATAGCCAGAATATGCATCCAAAAAACTTAAACGCTCACAACCCGCTGTAGCATCAATAATTTGATCAATACGGGGGAGGGCAAAAGGATCTGCTGGACAAGCTTTATTAAGATCTGTGTAATCCACACACATGCGCCAGGTGCCGTTTTTCTTAAGGACCAGCACCGGATTGGCAAGCCACTCAGGGTGAAAAACTTCAACAATAAAGCCAGCTGCTAAGAGCATGGCTACCTCTTCTCCAATCGCCTTGCGTCTTTCTTCGTTAAACCGGCGGAGGAACTGTTTCACCGGTTTGTATTTAGGATCCACATTAAGGGTGTGCTCAGCGAGTTGCCTCGGTACACCTGGCATGTCAGAGGGCTTCCATGCAAAAATGTCCCGATTCTCACGGATGAACTCGATGAGCGCGCTTTCCTATTTCGGATCCAAGTTGGCACTGATGCTGAACTGCTTGGACGAATCGCCAGGTACGAAGTCAACAAGCTTAGTTTCTGCTACCGATTTGAACTTCAGGGCCGGATCATGCTCCGTAGTTGGCTTCTTTAATGGAGTCATGTCTGCCGGATCAACATGGTCCTTATAATACTTCAGCTCCTCGGTGGCACAAACTGACTCTGCATAGGCCGCATCTCCTTCCTCGCACTCCAAAGCGATTTTGCGGCTTCCGTGAACCGTTATTGTCCCCTTGTGACCCGGCATCTTGAGCTGCAAATACACATAACAGGGCCGTGCCATAAACTTGACGTAGGCCGGTCGCCCAAACAGGGCGTGATATGGACTTTGGATTTTCACCACTTCAAATGTCAATGTCTCCGACCTGGAATCATGATCATCCCCAAAGGCCACTTCCAAAGCTATCTTACCAACAGGATATGCTGATTTGCCAGGTACTACACCGTGGAACACCGTATTGGACGGTTTGAGATTTTTATCTGTTAGTCCCATACGACGGAAGGTCTCATAGTATAAGATATTAATGATGCTCCCTCCATCCATGAGCACCTTGGTGAACTTGTAACCTCCCACCTGAGGCGCCACCACCAGAGCCAACTGACCCGGATTATCAACCTGGGGAGGGTGATCCTCTCTGCTCCATATGATTGGCTGTTCAGACCAGCGTAGATAACGGGGTATGGCCGGTTCAACAGAGTTGACCGCCCGCCTCTGAACCTTCCGGTCTCGCTTGTCCAAGCTAGTGGTGAAGACATGGTACTGCCCACTACTCAACTGCTTTGGGTTGCTCTGGTAACCTGACTGTTACTGCTGTTGGTTGTAACCACCCTGGTTGTTCTGACTATTTTGATTATTATGTCCGCCCGGATTACCATTAAATCCTGAACTGGAATTTCCTCCACCGTAACCTGGCCCGGACCCTGAGCCACCGCCGGAGCCGTGATCATACCGGAAAGCATTAGAATTCTTGAACTCCTACATAATGAAGCAATCCTTCCAAAGGTGGTTTGCTGGCGCCTCCTTCGTCCCATGTCTTGGACAGGGCTGGCTCAGTAGATAGTTCAGGCGGTCCGGGTTAGGGTTGGGCGCCCCATTGCGATTTTTCGGTTTACCCTTGCGTCGCTGGCCATTGTTTTGCGTGTTGGTATTAGCCACAAAGTCCATGTTACCATCCGCTTTACGCTTGCCTCCACCACCATTGCCTGCCCAGTGATGCTGCTGACCTTTGGAGTTGCTGTTCCTCTTTCCCTTCCCTGCCTTGTCATCAGCAGATTCGGGATCCTTGGTACTATCAGAATCAGCATACTTTACCAAAGCAGCCATGAGGGTTCCCATGTCAGTGCAATGACGCTTCATCCGTCCCAACTTCAGCTTTAGGGGCCCAAACCGGCAGTTGCCTTCTAGGGTTAATACAACGGTGTCAGCATTGATGCGGTCTGATGAATGCAACACTAACCCGGCGCACCCAATGAGTCGTTGATTCTCCTTCCTCCTGGACGCAGGAAGCTAAGTCCACTATCGACATAGGCTGTTTACATGTATCCTTGAAATTGCTGATAAACCGGGCTCGTAATTGGGCCCATGAACTGATAGAATTAGCCGGCAAGCTTTTTAACCAAGTACGGGCCGTTCCTTCAAGCATCATGGTGAAGTATTTTGCACACGGCGCGTCATCCACATCAAGCATCTCCATGGCCATCTCATAGCTCTCCACCCATGTCTCTGGAGGTTGATCCGCCGTGTAATTTGGTACTTTGCGCGGGCCTTTGAAATCCTTGGGCAGGCACACATTGCGTAAAGCGGGGACAAGGCAAGGCACCCCAAAAAACTAGAAGTAACACCAGGTTCGATCGAGATAGTTGGACCGGCGTGAGCTGCCGAGCCTGATGTTGTGCGGCTAACGCGGCTTCCCTGCGCGCTCGGGCCCGGTCCACCACTTCCTGAGCGTTATCAGCACCACCCGCCGAGTTGTTGCCACGGGGTGCTCCACGTTGTTCATTACTCGACACTGCCGGTTCATCCATATGTCTGCTATAACTCCGGCTTGGACGGGGGGTCGAGTGGATCCGGTCGCGGCTGTACGAGTATGCTTCCTGTTGGACCAAAGCTGTCCTCAGAAGCTCCTTGACCCGTCGCGTTTCTACTGCCTGCGGCGAGTCACCTTCAATTGGAATGGCCTCCAGCCGTGCAGCAGCGGCGACAAGATTGTCCATTGGGTTGGAGTAGTGACCCGGAGGTGTTAAAACAACCTGAGGTATAACGGCGTTTTGACGAGGCGGGTCCATCTGACGAGGCTGAGCCGGTGCACCGGTCCCAGGAGCTTCCGCCCGGTTTGCCTCCAGCGGATTGCTGGTTCCTGCTCCTAGGGTGTTGAAAAGGTCTCTGGCCTCGAAAACTGGAGGCAAACGGGATCGGTACTTCCTCCTCATGACTTCCTGCGATGCGCTCTGGTCCAACATGAGCCTGTAGGCTTGTGCGTCTAAAGCGGCCCGCTCTGTGGCCATCCTGGTGTCCTCAGCTGCCAGATCCGCCTTGGCCTGGGTGATCTGTTCCTTTATCTTTGCAATCTCCGCGTTGTGGACGTCCTGATCCGCCGGATTAGCTTCCGCCATAAGCACAACCAATGCATCAAATAGCTCTGATAGAACTTGAGCCGGCGGGCGCACAGGGCCTCCTGCCCCGGCAGCCGTCGCCGCTGCTGAACCGGAGGTTGTTGCCGCAGCAGTCGAAGAATGAAGCGCTGCTTGTGTACCAGCCATGAATATTCCAACTCGGTTGGGCAGATCAGAGGGGTCCGGAATACTGTCGCCATCGGAACAACCCCCAATCCGGCCAACTTGTAGCTGATAAAGAGATTCGGTTTCCCCGGTCAATGACTTGTCATCAGAACAAACGACGGTCTCGCCGCAAGATTCCGATCCATCCTCATAACTTGCTCCATGGATGACTCCCACGAAGGCACGCTTCATGGCCGGTTTAACCCGGGCGGATCGCGCACGCTGAGCCATCTCGATGAGGTCGGTGCAGTTGTCCGGCTTAGGGCCCGGTTCACCGATCTTGCCAATGAAAACGTGAATGCCACCAAAGGGGACCCGGTACCCGTACTCAACTGAGCCGGCCTCGGGGCCCCAGCCTGCGTCGTCGATGTAGAGCTTGCCGCGACGACTCTTAGTCATCCGGCCTACAGCGTAGCCCTCGAGTCCTTCAAAGCGGCCCTCCAAGAACCTGAAACCATCGTGCGATTGCCCCACGGTGGGCGCCAACTGTCGTGGTTTTGTCACGATAGATGTCCTAGAGAAAGGACTTAGTCGTGGAGCCATCGCGACGGGTTAGCTTGAAGGGGTTAAAGCGGACACAGGGACGCAAGAGAGTTTATACTAGTTTGGCCCCTTCGATGAAGGTAAAAGCCTACGTCTAGTTGTGATGGAATTGATGGGGTTTCGATGACTAGGGAGCAAACAAGCTTCACCTAAGTCTCGAGTTGTTGTCTGTCATCCTTGAACTGCCGCCGGGTCGTCCCGTTATATACACGGGTGACGCCCGTCGGTTCACAAAGTCCCAACACCGGTCCATATTCGTATCCGAGTTGGTCTCTCCTTATTCCTAACTCACAATACAAGTTTATATACAAATACCGGTTTACAGCTACAAGTCTTAAACCGACTACGGGCCTTAGGCCCTCACCTGTCTTCTTGGGCTTTAGCACTCTTGAACTACTGATGAAGTTGACCCGGCCCAGATAGGCCGGTTTACGCCCAGCAGTAATATCCCCAACAGAAGGTCCATCCGGCACCTGAAGCCCCAGCCTACCCAGGCCCCAGCCAACGCAAGCTACATCGAGCGGACGTCCGGCCCGGACCGAACGACCGACGTCCTCACACCCGAGCCAAAACAGCGAATGTCCAACGCGACCGGACGACCGGCCATCTCCGAAAATCTGGTGCCACCTTGACCGAGCCAGAACCAGCGGAAGTCCGGCGACTACCAGACGTCCGGACGCCCACGAGCCACCGGACGACCGTAACCCTCTGAACGTCCGGTACCTGTTTGCGCACATTTTCGGGCCCGAGGCCCATGTACCCCTTCACTTTGCTCCCATTTGCACTAAGACTATAAATAGACCTCCTACTCCTCCTAGTTTGGGTTAGCATTGTGTTAGCTCATATGTGAGATAGAGCTTCGCTCATCCATCCGGATCTACTCCATCGCGAGGGACCATCACCTCTTCGGAGAAGATCCACTTGGATTCAAGACCCCTAACGGGAAGACCTCAAGACCTCCTCTCGGAGAAGAACCGGTTACCTATGTATCGTCCTTTGTTGGATTCGGATCGTGTATCTCTTTGTGTTTCAAGGATCTAGCATATGTGTGACCTAATCTCGTTGGTTTGAGTGATTCTCTTGTGTTTCCTTTTGTGTTTTCCCCTTGTGTTCTTCGTGTTCATCGCGGGATCCGCTCCTTTCGTGAAAGATCGACCGTATAGGGTTCCACCCTACATCAGATAGATAGTAGCAAAATTGCACGGCGAAATAATGGCGGTTGTGTAGAAGAATATAGTAATGAAAAATAGACCTAGGGGGCATAGGTTCACTAGTGGCATCTCTCACAAAAATAGATAAATGACATGATAAACAAATTACAGTGAGGCAATCGACCAAATTGCAATATTTATCACTATATGATCATTCATGGCATAATATCATATAGGAATTACGTCTATAATAAGTATACTGTTAATCCAACTGCATCTACTACTAATACTCCATCCTAAAATCATTATCCAGGATGCATCTCGCATGCAAAGCTATTTAATTATAAAGCAAGAAAACCTCAAAATATTCAATTGATTTCATTGTAGGATGTGATCATAAAGTGGCAATTCATCATGTCCCAACAAACACACCATCGATTACATCGAATTGATCCCGATCATGTGATAAAGCTCATGGGAACATTGTATTGCAAAAGAGAGTCCTAATGGAACTACTCACACATCATGGAGGCTGCAAGGTTGATGAATAAGGCTCTGGCAATGGTATCCCCCTCTGACAGCTCTCCAAAACAGACCTCCAGATTAGATCTTCATGAAACAAGAACTTCCACGAGTGAGCGAGCTGGCGAGAATCTCTCTTCCTCCTACTTGTCTCCTTCTCATCCTCCCTGCCTCTACCCAGTCATAACTTGACTCATGGAGATGACAAATCAGTAGTACAATAGTTCAACAAAATCCCCATAGATTGGGGGAGCAACAAAAAGCTTCAGGAAATCTTGATTGGGGGATAACAACTAGCAGAGATGGAGGCCTGCTCCCGCGACTCCAATGGAGCCGCGCCGCCCGCGACCTTGTCGCCGCTGCCTCTGCCTTCGACGTGCCCTGCTCCGGACGCTGTCGTCGCTGTGCCTTCCCCTGCCGCCCCGGAGCCGCCCGCCGTGGCCCCGGCCACCCCGCTCGCCGCCGCCCTCGACATGGAGGAGTCGCTGCTGCGCTGGGACGACGTCGCGGAGGCCGCCGCCGCTGGCCGTCCCATCATCTGTCAAGAGTCACCGGCTCGCCGTGCTATGCCTCGCTCGGTGATGGAGGACTCGCCTCTGCGTGGCTGTCTGTCCCCCCC
>NC_057812.1:379178401-379202516 GCF_018294505.1 Triticum aestivum | reverse complement strand
GCCGCCGCCGCGCTCCGGCATGGGGCATCGCGGGGCAGTCCGACCTGGGCTGTGCCTGGTGCTCCTGGTGTTCTGCTGCCCCTCCCTGCCCCTGCCCGCTTCGTCCTCGACGCCGGTGTGCTCTCCCGTGATCGTCCGCACATCCCCGTTTCAAACTTTCATCGCGTCGTTGGATCATCCTCCCTGCGGTTCTCCACTGGCCGTCCCCTGCGCCGCCCCTGGCTCACCGTGGCACATGCGCCGGCGCCGGCCCCGGCCGCGGCGGTGGCCGCAGCATCGGGGGAAACCCTAGGTGTTGCCGCCCCAGACCGCTGGCTGGGCCGCATGGCAGCGGGCCACATTGCCGCTGGGCCTGGGCCGCACGGCTCGCGTCCAGCCCAATCTAGGCCGGTCCCCGAATGGCTTCCATCGTCCCCCCAATCCAATCCCTCCCATCCCAACCCTGACCCTAACCCTTGCGCGCCCCTCCCCGCCGCCAGCGCCCCTCGCTCCACCCTGCACAACCGCCGCCGGCCGGTATGCCGCGGGACTAGAATGACGCGGGGCTGCGCCCAAGCGTCACGCTGACGATCGCTGATCCGACGACCTCTACGCTGACGAACGCCGCGACCCCGTCCGTCCCTCCCCCGACTTGCTCTGGCATGAGGCGGACCTCCGCTGGCACCTCTCTGCCCGCGGGGACCGTCGGACTCCTCCCCGTGAAGACCATCGCTCCCCACCTCGCCGCACTCCCGGTCGAGCTGACCGCCGAGGGCGGTCCCGATCCCGCTCGCCACCTCCGACCTTGGACTGACGCAACCAGCGCTGCCGGCCCCCATCCCTGGCTCGCCGTCGGGAGTCCAGTCGCTCCCCGACTCGCAGTGGCCGGTCGCGGTCCCCTGATCGCCTCCAACACCCCGCCCAGCAGGCTCCCCCCCCTTCGTCGGCCCGGCGCACCGGTACCAGCCCCCGTGGGGGGAACCGAGCTCCCCCCCACCGGCAATGGTGTGGGTCGGGGCCGTCCAGGGGGCAAGCGAAAGAAGAAGCGCGACCTAGGGCGTGCTAATGGTGCCACCCCGGCCAATGGCTCCACCCGTGACCCGGCGGCCTCTACCACGACCGCTTTGCTCCCCGATGACCGCATCTCCGACCTTGTCAAGCGCTTCAACTGCGGCCTCTCCGGGCACTCCCAGGTGGAATGTACGCGCCCTCAGTGCTGTTACGTGTGCTCGGACCCTGACCACCCGGCGTTCCTTTACCCTGACCGCTCGGTTGCGGAGGAGTTGATGATGTACGGGCATGGGATAGAGGGCCTCGACTACTTCCACATCGAGGTGCCTGACATCCGTCCCCCCTCACCATCGCTCCTAGCGATTGTCACCGTGCGGGATGGGGTTGCCTCGCCTGAGATGATCGAGGCCGAGCTCAACCACCTCTACCACTGCACCTGAGATTGGCAGGTCACCCTGCTGGCAGGAGGCCAGTTCTCGGTCATGTTCCCCGACATGGTTAGCCACGACTACGGCACCCGCAGCGGCGGCATCACCCCAGCCCTCAACAAGCTAGTGGTGGACATTTCCGTGTCAGTGCGGGACCCCCTGGCGGTCGCTGTCCTGGACACGGCCTGGATCCTCATCGGCGGCCTCCCCGACATCGCCCGCTCGGAGCGGGTCATTCGGAACATGTCTCGCATCCTCGACAAGGTGGTCACGATGGACAAGCTTTCTCTCCGCAAGGAGGAGGAGTTCCAGGTCAAGGTCAAATCCCTTGACTCATCCAAGCTCCGTGCCACGATCCGAGTGTTCTTCAACGACCAGGGCTTTGACCTCCGCATCTCCCCCGAGCCGCCCAACCACATTGGCCGCCCTCGCATCCCCGACGACAGCTTCTTGGGGGGTGGCCCTAATGGGGGTGGCGCGGGGGGCCACCGCAGCGACCGTGACTCCCGCCACGACCACCACTCCGGCTCAGAGGGGGACGATGATGACTCCGAGGACAGTCCCCCCATGACCAGCCTCCCGCTTCGACTGTCAGGGGTGATTCTGGGGCCGGCTAATCCCACACCACGGCTACCCCGTTGCCCGATGACGGCCTCGACGCTTCGGACGCAAGCCTTTTGGTCTTCCCGGTGTCATCGCCTCACTTCCCCGATGATACCGCCCTTGGCATCTTCACCTTCCTCTTCGCCGAGGCCGACCCGGATCCGCTTGCTCCGCCCTCACCCTCGACAGACGCACCTCTGGAGGAGACTCTGGGGGAGATGGGGCCGGACCTGGTCCCGTCCCTCCCTGCGCCTCCCTACAAGCCGACCATTCCGGTCCAGGGGATGCCCGATCCGCCCCTGAATGCCGCTGGGACACCGGCTCCCCTGGCCCCCTCTGAGCTCCGCTGCACGGCGCCACCTGCCCCGCCTCTGGTTCCTTCGTACACCGCCTCTGATGGGCTGTTGGTGGTTATGACCACCCCTGTGGCCACCCCACCTCCCCCTCGGACCACGGCCTACTCCAGGCGGGGCAGATCGACCTCGACCCCAGTGACTTCTTCTCACCGCAGTGCTCGGATCGAGGCGGGTAGACCGGTGGGTAGCCCTACTCTGCCTATCCTCGAGCAGGCGGAGCTCCGGGCTACTGCCCGGAACCTCGAGCCAGGTACCCCATCCATCCCAACCACCTCTACTACATGCTCATTATCCACCTTGGAGTCGGATCTGCTTGGCCACCTCGCTAAGGTGGAGGCGGACTCAACCATAGTGTTCCGGGGAGAGGTTGCCCCCCCCGCTAGTTCAGATCGAGGTTATCCGTGCATGGTAAATTCTCGATGGGTGCCTTGCCGAGGCCCGTGCATGCCTTCCGACCTCCTCAGGCGCCCCTCCCGGGGCTACCCGAGCGTCCCGCCGCGTACGACGGCCAGTCTGGTTGAGATCTGGGGTCGCACCTACTCTCGCACCGCGGCCCTCCGTGCCCAGAGCGCTTCACGAGTCTTGGGGTCAAGCAGCCCCCTGACGGATTCGTGATGCGGACCCTCTTCTGGAACATCCGCGGTTTCGGCCAAGATGGCCGACGCCGCCAACTGATAGAGTACATGCGTACCAAACGAATTGACATTGTGGCCATACAAGAAATGATGCATGCGGAGTTCTCCCTGTCGGGGCTCGAGCATTTGAGCTCTAACCTATTTGCTTGGCACTGGCTCCCTTCTAGTGGGAGTACGGGCACTCGGGTGGCATCCTCCTAGGGGTGAAGGATGCCACCTTTGAGGTGGGAAGCATGGATCGGGGCGAGTTCTTCGTTAGCATGGAGATTTTCGAGCGGGCCCTAAACTTCAAATGGGAGATCATTGCGGTTTATGGCCCGGCCAATCACCGCCGTTCTGAGGCCTTCCATGCTGAACTCTGTAGGAAGGTGGCGGCCTCCCAGCTACTGGTTGTGGTGGGCGGCGACTTCAACCTCATCCGGACGGAAGAAGACAAGAGCAATAATTTGGTTAACTTCCCCCAGATGCAGATGTTTAATGATTGCATCACAGACATGGGGCTTCATGAGCTCGATCGAGTCAGGGCCAGGTTCACTTGGACCAACCGCCAAGTGTTGGGGAACGCAGTAATTTCAAAAAGATTCCTACGCACACGCAAGATCATGGTGATGCACGGCAATGAGAGGGGAGAGTGTTGTCTATGTACCCACGCAGACCGACTGCGGAAGCGTTGACGCAACGTAGAGGAAGTAGTCATACGTCTTCCCGATCCGACCGATCCAAGCACCGTTACTCCGGCACCTCCGAGTTCTTAGCACACGTACAGCTCGATGACGATCCCTGGGCTCCGATCCAGCAAAGCGTCGGGGAGGAGTTCCGTCAGCACGACGGCATGGTGACGATCTTGATGTTCTACCGTCGCAGGGCTTCGCCTAAGCACTGCTACAATATGATCGAGGTGGAATATGGTGGCAGGGGGCACCGCACACGGCTAAGGAACGATCTCAAGGATCAACTTGTGTGTCTAGGGGTGTCCCCTACCTCCGTATATAAAGGATCCAAGGGGAGGGGCTGGCCGGCCAAGGGGGGCGCGCCAGGAGAGTCCTACTCCCTCTGGGAGTAGGATTCCCCCCCAATCCTAGTTGGAATAGGACTCCTTGAGGGGGGGGGAAGAGAGAGAGGGGGGCCGGCCACCTCTCCTAGTCCTAATAGGACTAGGGGAGGGGGGAGGCGCGCGGCCACCTTGGGCTGCCCCTTTCTCCTTTCCACTAAAGCCCACTAAGGCCCATTTAGCTCCCGGGGGGGTCCGGTAACCTCCCGGTACTCCGGTAAAATCCCGATTTCACCCGGAACACTTCAGATATCTAAACATAGGCTTCCAATATATCAATCTTTATGTCTCGACCCTTTCGAGACTCCTCGTCATGTCCGTGATCACATCCGGGACTCCGAACAACCTTCGGTACATCAAAATGCATAAACTCATAATAACTGTCATCGTAACGTTAAGCGTGTGGACCCTACGGTTCAAGAACAATGTAGACATGACTGAGACACTTCTCCGGTCAATAACCAATAGCGGGACCTGGATGCCCATATTGGCTCCTACATATTCTACGAAGATCTTTATCGGTCAGACCGCATAAAAACATACGTTGTTCCCTTTGTCATCGGTATGTTACTTGCCCGAGATTCGATCGTCGGTATCCAATACCTAGTTCAATCTCGTTACTGGCAAGTCTCTTTACTCGTTCCGTAATACATAATCTCGCAACTAACTCATTAGTTGCAATGCTTGCAAGGCTTATGTGATGTGCATTACCGAGAGGGCCCAGAGATACCTCTCCGACAATCGGAGTGACAAATCCTAATCTCGAAATACGCCAACCCAACATCTTCTTTGGAGACACCTGTAGAGATCCTTTATAATCACCCAGTTACGTTGTGACATTTGGTAGCACACAAAGTGTTCCTCCGGTAAATGGGAGTTGCATAATCTCATAGTCATAGGAACATGTATAAGTCATGAAGAAAGCAATAGCAACATACTAAACGATCGGGTGCTAAGCTAATGAAATGGGTCATGTCAATCAGATCATTCAACTAATGATGTGACCTCGTTAATCAAATAACAACACCTTGTTCATGGTTAGGAAACATAACCATCTTTGATTAACGAGCTAGTCAAGTAGAGGCATACTAGTGACACTAAGTTTGTCTATGTATTCACACATGTATTATGTTTCCGGTTAATACAATTCTAGCATGAATAATAAACATTTATCATGATATAAGGAAATAAATAATAACTTTATTATTGCCTCTAGGGCATATTTCCTTCAGTCTCCCACTTGCACTAGAGTCAATAATCTAGATTACATAGTAATGATTCTAACACCCATGGAGCCTTGGTGCTGATCATGTTTTGCTCGTGGAGGAGGCTTAGTCAACGGGTCTGCAACATTCAGATCCGTATGTATCTTGCAAATCTCTATGTCTCCCACCTGGACTAGATCCCGGATGGAATTGAAGCGTCTCTTGATGTGCTTGGTCCTCTTGTGAAATCTGGATTCCTTTGCCAAAGCAATTGCACCAGTATTGTCACAAAAGATTTTCATTGGACCCGATGCACTAGGTATGACACCTAGATCGGATATGAACTCCTTCATCCAGACTCCTTCATTCGCTGCTTCCAAAGTAGTTATGTATTCCACTTCACATGTAGATCCCGCTACGACGCTTTGTTTAGAACTGCACCAACTGACAGCTCCACCGTTTAATGTAAACACGTATCCGGTTTGCGATTTAGAATCGTCCGGATCAGTGTCAAAGCTCGCATCAACATAACCTCTTACGGTGAGCTCTTTGTCACCTCCATATACGAGAAACATATCCTTAGTCCTTTTCAGGTACTTCAGGATGTTCTTGACTGCTGTCCAGTGATCCACTCCTGGATTACTTTGGTACCTCCCTGCTAAACTTATAGCAAGGCACACATCAGGTCTGGTACACAGCATTGCATACATGATAGAGCCTATGGCTGAAGCATAGGGAACATCTTTCATTTTCTCTCTATCTTCTGCAGTGGTCGGGCATTGAGTCCGACTCAACTTCACACCTTGTAACACAGGCAAGAACCCTTTCTTTGCTTGATCCATTTTGAACTTCTTCAAAGTCTTGTCAAGGTATGTGCTTTGTGAAAGTCCAATTAAGCGTCTTGATCTATCTCTATAGATCTTTATGCCTAATATGTAAGCAGCTTCACCGAGGTCTTTCATTGAAAAACTTTTATTCAAGTATCCCTTTATGCTATCCAGAAATTCTATATCATTTCCAATTAGTAATGTGTCATCCACATATAATATCAGAAATGCTACAGAGCTCCCACTCACTTTCTTGTAAATACAGGCTTCTCCAAAAGTCTGTATAAAACCAAATGCTTTGATCACACTATCAAAGCGTTTATTCCAACTCCGAGAGGCTTGCACCAGTCCATAAATGGATCGCTGGAGCTTGCACACTTTGTTAGCTCCCTTTGGATTGACAAAACCTTCTGGTTGCATCATATACAACTCTTCATCCAGAAATCCATTCAGGAATGCAGTTTTGACATCCATCTGCCAAATTTCATAATCATAAAATGCGGCAATTGCTAACATGATTCGGACAGACTTAAGCATCGCTACGGGTGAGAAGGTCTCATCGTAGTCAACCCCTTGAACTTGTCGAAAACCTTTTGCGACAAGTCGAGCTTTGTAGACAGTAACATTACCATCAGTGTCAATCTTCTTCTTGAAGATCCATTTATTCTCAATTGCTTGCCGATCATCGGGCAAGTCAACCAAAGTCCATACTTTGTTCTCATACATGGATCCCATCTCAGATTTCATGGCTTCAAGCCACTTTGCGGAATCTGGGCTCACCATCGCTTCTTCATAGTTCGTAGGTTCATCATGATCTAGTAGCATGATTTCCAGAATAGGATTACCGTACCACTCTGGCGCAGATCTTACTCTGGTTGATCTACGAGGTCCAGTAGTATCTTGATCTGAAGTTTCATGACCATCATCATTAGCTTCCTCACTTATTGGTGTAGGTGTCGCAGAAACAGTTTTCTGTGATGTACTACTTTCCAATAAAGGAGCAGGTACAGTTACCTCGTCAAGTTCTACTTTCCTCCCACTCACTTCTTTCGAGAGAAACTCCTTCTCTAGAAAGGATCCATTCTTAGCAACGAATGTCTTGCCTTTGGATCTGTGATAGAAGGTGTACCCAACAGTCTCCTTTGGGTATCCTATGAAGACACATTTCTCCGATTTGGGTTCGAGCTTATCAGGTTGAAGCTTTTTCACATAAGCATCGCAGCCCCAAACTTTAAGAAACGACAACTTTGGTTTCTTGCCAAACCACAGTTCATAAGGCGTCGTCTCAACGGATTTTGATGGTGCCCTATTTAACGTGAATGCGGCCGTCTCTAAAGCATAACCCCAAAACGATAGCGGTAAATCAGTAAGAGACATCATAGATCGCACCATATCTAGTAAAGTACGATTACGATGTTCGGACACACCATTACGCTGTGGTGTTTTGGGTGGCGTGAGTTGCGAAACTATTCCACAATTTTTCAAATGTACACCAAACTCGTAACTCAAATATTCTCCTCCACGATCAGATCATAGAAACTTTATTTTCTTGTTACGATGATTTTCAACTTCACTCTGAAATTCTTTGAACTTTTCAAATGTTTCAGACTTATGTTTCATTAAGTAGATATACCCATATCTGCTTAAGTCATCTGTGAAGGTGAGAAAATAACGATATCCGCCACGAGCCTCAATATTTATCGGACCACATACATCGGTATGTATGATTTCCAACAAATTTGTTGCTCTCTCCATAGTACCGGAGAACGGTGTTTTAGTCATCTTGCCCATGAGGCACGGTTCGCAAGTACCAAGTGATTCATAATCAAGTGGTTCCAAAAGTCCATCAGTATGGAGTTTCTTCATGCGCTTTACACCGATATGACCTAAACGACAGTGCCACAAATAAGTTGCACTTTCATTATCAACTCTGCATCTTTTGGCTTCAACATTATGAATATGTGTATCACTACTATCGAGATTCATCAAAAATAGACCACTCTTCAAAGGTGCATGACCATAAAAGATATTACTCATATAAATAGAACAACCATTATTCTCTGATTTAAATGAATAACCGTCTCGCATCAAACAAGATCCAGATATAATGTTCATGCTCAACGCTGGCACCAAATAACAATTATTTAGGTCTAATATTAATCCCGAAGGTAGATGTAGAGGTAGCGTGCCGACCGCGATCAGATCGACTTTGGAACCGTTTCCCACGCGCATCGTCACCTCGTCCTTCGCCAGTGTTCGCTTAATCCGTAGTCCCTGTTTCGAGTTGCAAATATTAGCAACAGAACCAGTATCAAATACCCAGGTGCTACTGCGAGCTCTAGTAAGGTACACATCAATAACATGTATATCACATATACCTTTGTTCACCTTGCCATCCTTCTTATCCGCCAAATACTTGGGGCAGTTCCGCTTCCAGTGACCAGTCTACTTGCAGTAGAAGCACTCAGTTTCAGGCTTAGGTCCAGACTTGGGTTTCTTCTCTTGAGCAGCAACTTGCTTGCCGTTCTTCTTGAAGTTCCCCTTCTTCTTCCCTTTGCCCTTTTTCTTGAAACTAGTGGTCTTGTTAACCATCAACACTTGATGCTCCTTCTTGATTTCTACCTCCGCAGCTTTCAGCATTGCGAAGAGCTCGGGAATAGTCTTGTTCATCCCTTGCATATTATAGTTCATCACGAAGCTCTTGTAGCTTGGTGGCAGTGATTGGAGAATTCTGTCAATGACGCAATCATCTGGAAGATTAACTCCCATCTGAATCAAGTGATTATTATACCCAGACATTTTGACTATATGCTCACTGACAGAACTGTTCTCCTCCATCTTGCAGCTATAGAACTTATTGGAGACTTCATATCTCTCAATCCGGGCATTTGCTTGAAATATTAACTTCAACTCCTGGAACATCTCATATGCTCCATGACGTTCAAAACGTCGTTGAAGTCCCGATTCTGAGCCGTAAAGCATGGCACACCGAACTATCGAGTAGTCATCAGCTTTGCTCTGCCAGACGTTCATAACATCTGGTGTTGCTCCAGCAGCAGGCCTGGCACCTAGCGGTGCTTCTAGGACGTAATTCTTCTGAGCAGCAATGAGGATAATCCTCAAGTTACGGACCCAGTCCGTGTAATTGCTACCATCATCTTTCAACTTTGCTTTCTCAAGGAACGCATTAAAATTCAACGGAACAACAGCACGAGCCATCTATCTACAATCAACATAAACAAGCAAGATACTATCAGGTACTAAGTTCATGATAAGTTTAAGTTCAATTAATCAAATTACTTAAGAACTCCCACTTAGATAGACATCCCTCTAATCTTCTAAGTGATTACGTGATCCAAATCAACTAAACCATAACCGATCATCATGTGAGATGGAGTAGTTTTCAATGGTGAACATCGTTATGTTGATCATATCTACTATATGATTCACGCTCGACCTTTCGGTCTCCGTGTTCCGAGGCCATATCTGCATATGCTAGGCTCGTCAAGTTTAACCTGAGTATTCTGCGTGTGCAAAACTGGCTTGCACCCGTTGTAGATGGACGTAGAGCTTATCACACCCGATCATCACGTGGTGTCTGGGCACGACGAACTTTGGCAACGGTGCATACTCAGGGAGAACACTTCTTGATAATTTAGTGAGAGATCATCTTATAATGCTACCGTCAATCAAAGCAAGATAAGATGCATAAAAGGATAAACATCTCATGCAATCAATATAAGTGATATGATATGGCCATCATCATCTTGTGCTTGTGATCTCCATCTCCGGAGCACCGTCATGATCACCATCGTCACCAGAGCGACACCTTGATCTCCATCGTAGCATCGTTGTCGTCTCGCCAATCTTATGCTTCCACGACTATCACTACCGTTTAGTGATAAAGTAAAGCATTACATCACGATTGCATTGCATACAATAAAGCGACAACCATATGGCTCCTGCCAGTTGCCGATAACTCGGTTACAAAACATGATCATCTCATACAATAAAATTCATCATCATGCCTTGACCATATAACATCACAACATGCCCTGCAAAAACAAGTTAGATGTCCTCTACTTTGTTGTTGCAAGTTTTACGTGGCTGCTACGGGCTTAAGTAAGAACCAATCTCACCTACGCATCAAAACCACAACGATAGTTTGTCAAATAGACTCCGTTTTAACCTTCGCAAGGACCGGGCGTAGCCATACTCGGTTCAACTAAAGTTGGAGAGACAGTCGCCCGCAAGCCACCTATGTGCAAAGCATGTCGGGAGAACCGGTCTCGCATAAGCGTACGCGTAATGTCGGTCCGGGTCGTCTCGTCCAACAATACCGCCGAACCAAAGTATGACATGCTGGTAGGCAGTATGACTTATATCGCCCACAACTCACTTGTGTTCTACTCGTGCATATAACATCAAACCATAAAACCTAGGCTCGGATGCCACTGTTGGGGAACACAGTAATTTCAAAAAAATTCCTACACACACGCAAGATCATGGTGATGCACAGCAACGAGAGGGGAGAGTGTTGTCTACGTACCCATGCAGACCGACTGCGGAAGCGTTGACGCAACGTAGAGGAAGTAGTCGTACGTCTTCCCGATCCGACCGATCCAAGCACCATTACTCCGGCACCTCCGAGTTCTTAGCACACGTACAGCTCGATGACGATCCCTGGGCTCCAATCCAGCAAAGCGTCGGGGAGGAGTTCCGTCAGCACGACGGCGTGGTGACGATCTTGATGTTCTACCGTCGCAGGGCTTCGCCTAAGCACTGCTACAATATGATCGAGGTGGAATATGGTGGCAGGGGGCACCGCACACGGCTAAGGAACGATCTCAAGGATCAACTTGTGTGTCTAGGGGTGTCCCCTGCCTCCGTATATAAAGGATCCAAGGGGAGGGGCCGGCCGGCCAAGGGGGGCGCGCCAAGAGAGTCCTACTCCCTCTGGGAGTAGGATCCCCCCCCAATCCTAGTTGGAATAGGACTCCTTGAGGGGGGAAAAGAGAGAGAGGGGGGCCGGCCACCTCTCCTAGTCCTAATAGGACTAGGGGAGGGGGGAGGCGCGCGGCCACCTTGGGCTTCCCCTTTCTCCTTTCCACTAAAGCCCACTAAGGCCCATTTAGCTCCCGGGGGGTTCCGGTAACCTCCCGGTACTCCGGTATAATCCCGATTTCACCCGGAACACTTCCGATATCCAAACATAGGCTTCCAATATATCAATCTTTATGTCTCGACCCTTTCGAGACTCCTCGTCATGTCCGTGATCACATCCGGGACTCCGAACAACCTTCGGTACATCAAAATGCATAAACTCATAATAACTGTCATCGTAACGTTAAGCGTGCGGACCCTACGGTTCGAGAACAATGTAGACATGACTGAGACACTTCTCCGGTCAATAACCAATAGCAGGACCTGGATGCCCATATTGGCTCCTACATATTCTACGAAGATCTTTATCGGTCAGACCGCATAACAACATACGTTGTTCCCTTTGTCATCGGTATGTTACTTGCCCGAGATTCGATCGTCGGTATCCAATACCTAGTTCAATCTCGTTACCGGCAAGTCTCTTTACTCGTTCCGTAATACATAATCTCGCAACTAACTCATTAGTTGCAATGCTTGCAAGGCTTATGCGATGTGCATTACCAAGAGGGCCCAGAGATACCTCTCCGACAATCGGAGTGACAAATCCTAATCTCGAAATACGCCAACCCAACATCTACCTTTGGAGACACCTGTAGAGCTCCTTTATAATCACCCAGTTACATTGTGACGTTTGGTAGCACACAAAGTGTTCCTCCGGTAAACGGGAGTTGCATAATCTCATAGTCATAGGAACATGTATAAGTCATGAAGAAAGCAATAGCAACATACTAAACGATTGGGTGCTAAGCTAATGAAATGGGTCATGTCAATCAGATCATTCAACTAATGATGTGACCTCGAATAACAACACCTTGTTCATGGTTAGGAAACATAACCATCTTTGATTAACGAGCTAGTCAAGTAGAGGCATACTAGTGACACTAAGTTTGTCTATGTATTCACACATGTATTATGTTTCTGGTTAATACAATTCTAGCATGAATAATAAACATTTATCATGATATAAGGAAATAAATAATAACTTTATTATTGCCTCTAGGGCATATTTCCTTCACCAAGTGGAGCCGACTCTCTTAGTCCTCGATAGGGTCTTCACCTCCCCTGAGTGGGACATTGATAACCCACAAGTATAGGGGATCGCAACAGTTTTCGAGGGTAGAGTATTCAACCCAAATTTATTGATTCGACACAAGGGGAGCCAAAGAATATTCTCAAGTATTAGCAGTTGAGTTGTCAATTCAACCACACCTGAAAGACTTAATATCTGCAACAAAGTATTTATTAGAAAAGTAGTATGGAAGTAACAGTAACGGTGACAAAAGTAATAGTAGTAGTTTTTGTAGCAATCGTAACAGTGGCAATGGAAAAGTAACTAAGCAAAGATCAATATGTGAAAAGCTCATAGGCAATGGATCAACGATGGATAATTATGTAGGATGCGATTCCTCATGCAATAGTTGTAACATAGGGTGACACAAAACTAGCTCCAGTTCATCAATGTAATGTAGGCATGTATTCCGAATATAGTCATACATGCTTATGGAAAAGAACTTGCATGACATCTTTTGTCCTACCCTCCCGTGGCAGCGAGGTCCTATTGGAAACTAAGGGATATTAAGGCCTCCTCTTAATAGAGTACCGGACCAAAGCATTAACACTTAGTGAATACATGAACTCCTCAAACTACGGTCATCACCGGGAGTGGTCCCGATTATTGTCACTTCGGGGTTGCCGGATCATAACACATAGTAGGTGACTATTGACTTGCAAGATAGGATCAAGAACTCACATATATTCATGAAAAGATAATAGGTTCAGATCTGAAATCATGGCACTCGGGCCCTAGTGACAAGCATTAAGCATAGCAAAGTCATAGCAACATCAATCTTAGAACATAATGAATAATAGGGATCAAACCCTCACAAAATAACTCGATTACATGGTAAATCTCATCCAACCCATCACCGTCCAGCAAGCCTACGACGAGATTACTCACACACGGCGGTGAGCATCATGAAATTGGTGATGGAGGATGGTTGATGATGACGATGGCGACGGATTCCCCTCTTCGGAGCCCCGAACGGACTCCAGATCAACCCTCCCAAGGAAGATTAGGGCTTGGCGGTGGCTCTGTATCGTAAAATGCAATGAGTTCTTTTCTCTGATTTTTTTCTCCCCGAAAGTGAATATATGGAGTTGGGGTTGAGGTCGGTGGAGTCCCATGGGGCCCACGAGGCAGGGGGCGCACCCAGGGGGAGTGGCGCCCTGCACCCTCGTGGACAAGGTGTGGGCCCCCTGATGCTGATTCTTTCGCCAATATTTTTCATTAATTCCAAAACGTGTCTCCGTGGATTTTTAGGTCATTTCGAGAACTTTTATTTCTGCACAAAAATAACACCATAGCAGTTCTGCTGAAAATAGCGTCAGTCCGGGTTAGTTCCATTTAAGTCATGCAAGTTAGAGTCCAAAACAAGGGCAAAAGTGTTTGGAAAAGTAGATACATTGGAGACGTATCAACTCCCCCAAGCTTAAACCTTTGCTTGTTGTAACACCCCGGATGTAACCTACCTTATTTGTACTCCAACTCTTGCCGTTTCCGGCACTAAGTTATTTTATTTCATCGTTGTCGGGTTTTTGTCTCCGGGTGTTTTGTCTTTGTCATGCATCTCATATCATGTCATCATGTGCATTGCATTTGCATACGTGTTCGTCTCATGCATCCGAGCATTTTCCCCGTTGTCCGTTTTGCATTTCGGCGCTCCTATGTCCTTCGGTGTCCCTTTCTACCTCTTTTTCGTGTGCGGGTGTTAAACGGTTTCGGATTGGACCGAGACTTGCCATGAAGCCTTGGTTTACTACCGGTAGACCGCCCGTCATGTTTCGTACCATTTGGACCTCGTTTGATACTCCAACGGTTAACCGAGGGACCGAAAAGGCCTCGTGTGTGTTACAGCCAAACACCCCTCCAAAGTGGCCCAAGACCCACCTAAACCCTCTCCATCACCTAGGCCGTTCGATCACGATCGCGTGGCCGCAAACCGCACCTCATTTAGAGCTTCCTAGCTCCCTCTACCTCTATAAATAGACCCCCATTATAAAATTCCGGATCCCTACACCCCCAAATCCTAGTCCCTTCTTCCTCCGCACGCCGGACAAAGTCCGCCGGCGCCGGACAACGTCCACCACCGCCCGATAGGGATCTGCCACGTGGCCCTGTACCGCCGCCGCGCGGCCGGGGGAGCCCGCAGCCGGCCCCCGTGGCCCATCTCCTCCGCGCCGCCTGCCCGATCTAGCCGAGCCGCCCCCGCGGAGCACGCCGCCACCTCAGTTCACCGCGCGGCTGCGGCCTGTCCTCGCCAGCGACGTCAGCCGTGCCCGCGCCCTCGACTCCGGCCGCCGCCGACTTCGCACCTCGCCACCCGGAGCTCCGGCGACCTCCTCCGGTGTCCCCAAGTCCATCTCCGGCCGAACCCCGACGAACCCCGACGACTCCGGCGACGTCCCGCTCCATCTCCGGCCGGTGAACCTCGGGAGGCGCAAGCAGCTACAGTGCTCCGGCGAGATCCGGTCTGGATCTAGTCCTCGGGTTGACTTTTTCTCCCCGAAACCCTAGATATTTTGCAATCTTTGACGCATCATAACTTCCTCATCATGGCTCCGATTTGTGCGTGTAGCATATCAAAATGTCCGTCTCGATGAGTACATCATTTCATCACATTGCATCATTTTCATTTGAGGTCATCTTGATGCCCGAAATGCTGCTGGAAGAGGGCTATGTGATATTAGTTTCAGATCTGGTCCAGCAAATGCACTTGTCATTTTTGCCATGATTAATGTGTGCATGATATGATCCTGAGCTCTACATGAGTTTTGAAGTATGCCATGCCATCTTTACAGGGTGTATGCCATGTATTTTTGTGATCTTTGTGGTGACTAGCACAAGCATGCAAAGTAGCTTACCTAATGTTGCTGATTTCAGGGACTCAGAAATATTCCAAGTCTTTGTCCTGCTGTAATTTTTATGCCATACGTTCATGTTGTTTCCTAGTGATCCGTGCATCTTTTGAGCATGGTCAGTAAGGATGTTTTGTAGATATTGTGGTGCTCTATCCATCCATGTCTTCTCTTGCATTTATGGAGCATCCTAGCTTGTGTCAATCGAGCTCTACTTTTGCTATAAAATGTTCCTGGCAGTTTGTTAACATGTTTAGCAATTTTGCTGAGCTTGTTGTAGTTGATCCCTGCATGCTATGATGTTGTTCTTGCCATGTCTAGCTTCTATGCCATGTCTACTTGCTGGGTGTATGTTTAGTTTATCATGCATTGCCTCGTGGTGAGTGCATTGATCTCGTAAACATGCCTACTTGATATCTGTTTTGCATGCTCCAGTTTTTCACTAAGTCTGAATATGTTTATGTTTTTGCTATGTTCACATGCTTGCAATTGTATTTTTTGATACCTTTTGGCTCATGGTCACTAAGGGACTTTCGTTGTATGCTTTTAGTAGCTTCATGCCATGCCTTGCTTTGCCATGATATGTTCCTGTAGCATGTAGTTTTCGTGCCCTAAACATTGCTTCCTGGTATTAAATTCCTGACTTGTTGATAATTTCACAAAGTCTAAATCTATTATCTTTTGCACTTTTGCCATGCTTGTTTGAACCTGCTATTGATTAAATTAGTCGTAGCTCAGTGTTCATATTTTGTCAAGCATCATGAGTGGATCCCTGCCATGTACTTTTTTACCATGTTTGAGTACAGTAGCTTATTTATCTTGATGCATTTAGATGGTCTCAGGCTGTTAATCGCAGACTGGTGCCATATTTGTTTTGCTTGCTATTTCCAAACCGTGCATCCGATTCCGGTGATCTTTATATCGATTTCAACCGAAATCAACTAGTCTTTCCAGTGGCACTCTGGGTTTTCCAAGTTGAGGCCAGGCTCAATCATTCTTTTCCAAATCTTGCATATGCATCACATATCGCATCCCGCATATCATACCATGTTTGTATCTTGTTGCTTGAGCATTGCGCGTGGTTGATTGTGTTCCCTTTTGCTTGTTGTTCTTGCTTGGGTAGAGCCGGGAGACGAGTACGTGATCGAGGAGCCCATTGAGTACGCTTACGAGGATCAAGCCAACTCTGAGAACTTTGCAGGCAAGATGACCATACCCTCGAAATCACTTCTATCTTTGCTTGCTAGATGCTCGCTCTTTTGTTATGCCTATGCTATGATACCTACCACTTGCTTATCATGCCTCCCACATTGCCATGTCAAATCTCTAACCCACCTTGTCCTGCCAAACCGTTGTTTGGCTATGTTACCGCTTTGCTCAGCCCCTCTTATAGCATTGCTAGTTGCAGGTGAAGATTGGAGTTTGTTCCTTGTTGGAACATGTTTATTGTTGGGATATCGTCATATTATCTTGTTTAACTTAATTCACCTATATACTTGGTAAAGGGTGGAAGGCTCTGTCTTATGCCTAGTGTTTTGTTCCACTCTTGCCGCCCTAGTTTCCGTCATATCGGTGTTATGTTCCCGGATTTTGCGTTCCTTACACGGTTGGGTTATAATGGGAACCCCTTGACAGTTCGCCTTGAATAAAACTCCTCCGGCAATGCCCAACCTTGGTTTTACCATTTGCCACCTAGCCTCTTTTTCCCTTGGGTTTCCGGAGCCCAAGGGTCATCTTTATTTAAACCCCCCCGGGCCAGTGCTCCTCTGAGTGTTGGTCCAAACTAGAGCCCTTTGCAGCGCCCCCTCGGGGAAACTCGAGGTTTGGTTTTAGTTGTATGGAGCGCTCATCTGAGTGTGCCCTAAGAACGAGATATGTGCAGCTCCTATCGGGATTTGTCGGCACATTCGGGCGGTGTTGCTGGACTTGTTTTACCATTGTCGAGATGTCTTGTAACCGGGATGCCGAGTCTGATTGGAATGTCTTGGGAGAAGGAATATCCTTCATTGATCGTGAGAGCTTGTGATGGGCTAAGTTGGGACTCCCCTGCAGGGATTTGAACTTTCGGAAGCCGTGCCCACGGTTATGGGCAGATGGGAATTTGTTAATGTCCGGTTGTAGATAACCTGAAACTTAACTTAATTAAAATGCACCAACCATGTGTGTAACCGTGATGGTCTCTTCTCGGAGGAGTCCGGGAAGCGAACACGGTGTTGGAGTAATGCTTGACGTAGGTGGTTCTAGGATCACTTCTTGATCATAGTTGTTCGACCGTGCCTTTGCCTTCTCTTCTCGCTCTCATTTGCGTATGTTTAGCCACCATATATGTTAGTCGCTTGCTGCAGCTCCACATCATACCTTTTACCATACCTATAAGCTTAAATAGTCTTGATCGCGAGGGTGCGAGATTGCTGAGTCCCCGTGACTCACAGATTCCTTCCAAAACTAGATGCAGGGACCGATGATACCATTCCAGGTGATTCAACTGAGCTCAAGTGGGAGTTCGATGAAGACTCTCGTCGTTACTACGTGTCTTTCCCAGATGATCAATAGTGGTGCCCAGTTGGGGCGATCGGGGACTATGTTGCATTTGGGGTTT
The DNA here is from genome assembly GCF_018294505.1 of Triticum aestivum. Taxonomy (NCBI): domain Eukaryota; kingdom Viridiplantae; phylum Streptophyta; class Magnoliopsida; order Poales; family Poaceae; genus Triticum; species Triticum aestivum. The sequence goes on along the minus strand of NC_057812.1, from coordinate 379,184,744 downwards.
ATCTTTATTTTGGTTCCGTAGTCGGACCTTGAGTGTATTTGGATGAATGTGATGTTATTTAAGTATTTGTGTGACATGGCGAGTGTAAGCCAACTATGTATCTCTTTCCCCTTTATGTATTACATGGGTTGTTGTGAAGATTACCTCACTTGCGACATTGCTTTCAATGCGGTTATGCCTCTAAGTCGTGCTTCGACACGTGGGAGATATAGCCGCATCGAGGGCGTTACAAGTTGGTATCAGAGCCTTCCCCGACCTTAGGATCCCCCTGCTTGATTGAATCGTTGGCGTTGTTGAGTCTAGAAAAAATGTTTTGTGTCATTTAGGATTTATATATATATATATATCAGAGAGTAGGACTTCTTTTTACTCCTCAGTCCCTTCGTCGCTCTGGTGAGGCATCCTGACGTAGAGTTTTGACTCTTCTCTTCTCAAATTTCACTAATTATTTTTTAGGATCACGCGGGTATCTTGGAATCGTTCCAATGGTTTTGTGACGAGAACATTGTTCTTGGTGCCTCCGGACATTTAGGGGTTGTGGCAGTGTCCCGGGGAGTTGAGCTCCGAGGTGTTGTCGTCACAATTTTATCATTGAGATTCTGGAATACCTAAGTTTCGCCGACATCGAAAATCTCTTTTATGCAGTTGTTGGTGAGATAACCTCGACGCCACCCAGTACTGGGGCGGGAGTTCGGGAGTATTGCCATAACTCGTATAACGGATGCTTTTCGAAGGTTGAGGTAAATGATTTCCGAAGGTTTCCTGGTTATGTGTTGAAGGATGGATATAGCTGGATGTAGGATTTGCTAGCTTTGGGTGAGATATTATGCTTCCCCTGTATCCCCAACACCTGATTGCATAACCGGAAAGGTTCGGGAGTTTCATAGGTGGGAATTCCTGTAGCTCTAGTATTTCTTCCGCAAATATTTGGTTTATGATTGGGTAATCCTCACCAAGTATTTGTTCTTGTCCGTACCTTGTTGTTTTATTCTTCTACCTCTGTCTAAGTGGCTTCTCAATTTATGGAAGTGTGACCATGTCGATGGGAATGCGTTCGTTCATTTTGTTCGGATGTGAAGACTATATGTTGCAATTTCGATCCATTTGATTCAGCTTGAATATTTGTCTGTCAAGATGCTAACGGATGTCACCCTCTCCAGGATGGCTCCTCCAACGCACACGACTCCGAATCCTGATCCGCCACCACCACCTCCACCTCCGGAGGCATGGAAAGCTGTGATGGCCGCTACCAATGCAAACACGCAACTGATCATGCAACTCTTGCAAGAGCGCAACCAAGGGAATCATGGCCATGGCAACAATCAGAATCAGTTTGCTACACTCAACTAGTTCCTCGCTAACCAGCCAAAGACCTTCAACAACTGTGTCAAGGCCTCAGACGCCGATGATTGGCTCGTGGATATCTGCAAGCATTTCGAGTGCAACGTCAGGCCTGAGGACTTTGTCAAGTTTGCTTCCTTCCAACTCAAAGACCAAGCTGCAGAATGGTTTCAGCAGTACAAAGATTCAAGAGGAGGCTGTGTGATTACCTGGGATGAATTCCGTTAAGACTTCAAAGCTCATCACATTCCTCAGAGTGTTGTTGAGAGCAAGCGTGAGGAATTCCGCAACCTGAAGCAAGGCAGCTTGTCTGTTTACCAGTATAACATTCTGTTCCAGAGGCTCGCTCGTTTCGCCAAGCAGGACGTCCCTGACGAGAAGAGCATGATTTACCAGTTCAGAGGTGGCCTCAGAGAATATCTCCAACTAGCTGTCGTCCTGTTTGAGCCAAAGAAGTACGATGAGTTCTACAATATGGCAATGAAGCAAGAGACTGCTCAACTCAAGTGCGATGCTTCCAAGAAGCGAGTCAGAGATGCTACTCCTTCTTCCTTAACTCAAGTGGCTAAGCAGCAAAAGTATTGGCTGCCTCCTCCTCCGTTCTGTTAGCCTTATCAGCAGAAGAGCAAAGGTGGCAATGGATCTTCCCACCCACCCAACCCAGGCTTACAGAACAAGACTTCGTCTCAAGCTCCAAGATCAAGTGCTCCGTATCACCGTTCGCTCTCGGAGGTCACGTGCAACAAGTGTCAGCAAAAGGGTCACTATGCCAACAAATGCTTCAATCAGAGGCGTCTTCCTCCTCCTCCTCATGTGATATCTGCTAGCAATGCAGTGGTCAAGCATAACCCCAAGCACGCCAAGGTCAACATGATGAACGCAGCTCAGGCAGAGGACTCATCAGATGTGATTATGGGTAACCTTCCTGTTAATGATGTTCCTGCAAAAGTTCCTTTTGACACTGGTGCATCACATTGCTTCATTTCTAAACCTTTTGCATCAAAGTATGAGTGCGATTATCAGTATTTGCAAATATCTTTACAAATCGTGTCCCCGGGCAAGCAAATGGCAGCTAATATCTGCGTCCCGGATGTTACTATCATGTTGAGCGACTACAAATTTCTAGCTTATCCTATTGTTCTGGGCGACTCGGATATCGATCTTATTCTTGGAATGGATTGGCTTTCTAAGCACAAAGCTCATCTTGATTGTGCTGCCAGGCAGATTCAATTGACTCATTCGTCCGAGGATGTTATTGTCTTTGCCGCTCGTGATGATAACATTCGACCGTTTTCTCTCAATGAGAAGGGCGAGCTGGATGCCATCTCTCAAATTCTAGTCATTTGCGAATATCAAGACGTCTTTCCAGAAGAGCTCCCAGGAATGCCTCCGCACCGGCCAGTTGAATTCGTCATCGATCTTGAGCCTGGCACGGAACCTATTTGCAAACGTCTTTACAAGCTTGGACCTGAAGAGTTGAAGGAGCTGAAGAAGCAACTCGATATTCAAGAACGAATGGGTCTCATCCGACCTAGTTCTTCTCTGTGGGGTTGTGGAGTTCTTTTTGTGAAGAAGATGGATGGAACAGACCGACTTTGTGTCGACTACCGTCCATTGAACAAGAAGACCATAAAGAACAAGTACCCACTTCCCAACATCAACGAGCTGTTTGAACAACTCAAAAGTGCTCAAGTATTCTCCAAGCTTGATCTCCGTATGGGCTATCATCAAATTCGCATTCGTGAAGAAGATATCTCCAAGACAGCATTCAGAACAAGCTATGGTTCATATGAATACACTGTCATGTCTTTCGGCCTCGCCAATGCTCCTCTAACATTCTCTCGCATGATGAACTTCATCTTCAACGCCTATACAAATGACTTCATCTTGGTCTACCTCAATGACATTTTGGTCTTTTCCAAGAACAAGGAGGATCATGCCAAGCACTTGTGTTTGGTGCTGGATAAACTCAGAGAACATCGGTTCTATGCGAAATTTTCAAAGTGCGAGTTTTGGCTCGATGAGGTTCTCTACCTCGGGCATATCATCTCTGCCAAGGGCATAGCGTGAATCCTGAGAAGGTGTCTACAATTCTGAATTGGGAACCACCTCAGAATGTGAAGCAACTCCGCAGCTTCCTTGGTCTTGCAAGCTTTTGTCGAAGGTTCGTTGAGAACTTCTCTAAGATCGTGAAGCCTCTTTCCAACCTTCTCTAGAATCATGTGAAGTACGTCTGGTCTCCTGAATGTGACATCGCTTTCAACACCCTGAAAGAGAAGTTAGTCACTGCTCCAGTCCTGACTCCTCCTGATGAATCCAACCGTTTGAGGTCTTTTGTGATGCTTCCCTTCAAGGTCTTGGTGCAGTGTTGATGCAAGAGAAGAAAGTTCTGGCCTATACCTCTCACCAGTTGAAGCCCAACGAAAAGAACTACCCCACTCACGACCTCGAGTTGGTGGCAGTTGTCCATGCTCTTTTAACTTGGAGACATCTCTTATTGAGAAGAAAAGTGGACATCTTCACCGATCATAAGAGTCTCAAGTACATCTTCACTCAGCCTAATCTCAACCTCAGGAAGACTCGTTGGGTCGAAATGATTCAAGAGTATAATCTGAGTATCGAATATACTCCAGGTAAGGCCAATGTAATTGCTGACGCATTGAGCAGGAAGGCTTACTGCAATAGTTTGATTCTCAAGCCTTACCAACCCAAGCTTTGTGAAGCTTTCCACAAACTCAATCTGCAAGTTGTTCCTCAAGGATTTCTGGCCAACCTCCAAGTCTCTCCTACTTTGGAAGATCAAATTTGTGAGGCTCAACTTCTTGATGCTATGGTGAAGAAGGTGAAGATTGGGATTGCCAAGAGTCAACCCAAGTACAAATGCTATCGTCTTGATGACAAGGATACTCTATTCTTCGAGGATCGCATTGTTGTGCCTAAAGGTGACCTTCGTAAAGTCATTATGAACGAGGCTCACAATTCACTCCTCTCTATCCACCCTGGAAGTACAAAGATGTACCATGACCTCAAGCAGTCGTATTGGTGGACTCGAATGAAGCGCGAGATTACTCAGTTCGTGAATGAATGTGATGTCTGCAGAAGAGTTAAAGCAGAACACCAACGACCAGCTGGTCTCCTCCAACCTCTTGCCATTACAGAATGAAAGTTTGACCATATTGAGATGGACTTCGTGACTGGATTTCCAAAGTCCAAGCGTGGCAATGATGCTATCTTCATTGTCATCGACAAACTCACTAAAGTGGCTCATTTCCTTCCTATCAAAGAATCTATCACAATAGCTCAGTTGGCAGAGCTATATACCTCCAGGATTGTCTCTCCGCACGGCATTCCGCAGTTGATTTCTTCAGATCGTGGCAGCATCTTCACCTCGAAGTTTTGGGATTCTTTTCAGAAGGCCATGGGCACCAACATTCGCTTCAGCACAACTTTTCATCCTCAAACTAGTGGCCAAGTCGAGCGAGTAAATCAGATTCTTGAAGATATGCTCAGGGCTTGCATCATCTCTTTCGGTATGAAGTGGGAAGATTGTCTTCCATATGCCGAGTTCTCCTACAACAACAGCTTCCAAGTGAGTTCGGGCAAGGCCCCATTCGAGATTCTCTATGGCAGGAAGTGCCGTACTCCTCTTAACTGGTCAGAGACTGGTGAACGCCAACTTCTCGGAAATGACTTGATCACAGAGGCAGAAGAAATGTGCAAAGTCATTCGTGATAATCTCAAAGCCGCGCAATCACGCCAGAAGAGCTACTATGATAGCAAGCATCATGACTTGGCTTTCGAGATCGGAGACCATGTCTACCTTCGCGTCTCTCCAATGAAAGGTACTCATCGCTTCGGTATCAAAGGGAAGCTTGCCCCTAGATACGTGGGTCCTTTAAAGATCGTCAGCAAGAGAGGCGATCTCGCCTATCAACTTGAGCTTCCCTCCAACTTTGCAAACGTGCATGACGTGTTTCACGTGTCTCAACTCCGCAAGTGCTTCAAGACTCCTGACCGCACCGTCAACTTCGAAGATATTGATCTCCAAGAAGACATGTCTTATCATGAGCACCCAGTTGCTATTCCTGAAGAAACTAAGCGCAAGACTCGCAACAAGTCTATCAAATTCCTGAAAGTCAAGTGGTAACATCATTCCGATCGTGAAGCCACCTGGGAACGCGAGGATCACCTTCGTTCTGAGTACCCGGAGTTTTTCCAGTCCTAGATCTCGGGACGAGATCCTTTTGTAGTGGTGGAGTGTTGTAACACCCCGGATGTAACCTACCTTATTTGTACTCCAACTCTTGCCGTTTCCGGCACTAAGTTATTTTATTTCCTCGTTGTCAGGTTTTGTCTCCATGTGTTTTGTCTTTGTCATGCATCTCATATCATGTCATCATGTGCATTGCATTTGCATACGTGTTCGTCTCATGCATCCAAGCATTTTCCCCGTTGTCCGTTTTGCATTCCGGCGCTCCTATGTACTCCGATGTCCCTTTCTACCTCTTTTTCGTGTGCCGTTGTTAAACGGTTTCGGATTGGACCGAGACTTGCCATGCGGCCTTGGTTTACTGCCGGTAGACCGCCTGTCAAGTTTCGTACCATTTGGACCTCGTTTGATACTCCAACGGTTAACCGAGGGACCAAAAAGGCCTCGTGTGTGTTGCAGACCAACACCCCTCCAAAGTGGCCCAAGACCCACCTAAACCCTCTCCATCACCTAGGCCGTTCGATCACGATCGCGTGGCCGCAAACCGCACCTAATTTGGAGCTTCCTAGCCCCATCTACCTCTATAAATAGACCCCATTATAAAATTCCGGATCCCTACACCCCCAAACCCTAGTCCCTTCTTCCTCCGCGCGCTGGACAATGTCCGCCGCACCACCGCCCAATCGGGATCTGCCACGTGGCCCTGTACCGCCACCCGCCGCCGCGCGGCCCGGGGAGCCCGGAGCCGGCCCCCGCGGCCCATCTCCTCCGCGCCGCCTACCCGATCCAGCC